>NW_026587556.1:556820-630644 GCF_907164565.1 Psammomys obesus
TTCATTCATTCATTCATTCATTCATTCATTCATTCATTCATTCATTCCTTGTTTCTTCCTTCTTTCCTTCCTTTTTTCTTCCTTCCTTTACAAAATATTTATTTGCTTGTGGATTGCTTGTTTGTTGGTTTGTTGGATATGCATATTGAGAGTACATGTACACCATGGAACATACGTGGAGGTCAGAAGACAACTTGAGGAAGTCTGTTGTCTCTTTCCCACTTGGGGGCTCCAGATATAATAACGATGTCATCAGACTTCCTCAGTAATTCACTGAGTCATCTCTCTGGCCTGATCTCACTTTCTGATGAGGCTATCAGTTATAATGGGATGCCAATAGCTTTGTTTTTTTATGTAACCATCTTCTAAATACCTCACCCTAAATATATAGCCACATTCTGATGTACTGAGAATTGGACTGCAAGCTGAGAATTCAGACCATGAAAGAGCAGTTACTCTTAGGAAGAAACATGGTGAATAGTCTGTTTAGGAGTGTATTACCACCTTTGACTCTACAAACCATCCCATGATTCAAGCCTCAAATACCAACTGAATATAACTGGCTGTTGAATGTGCCTGTGTACGTCATAGAATGGCACACTGTTGAGAATCTCTCCTCCAGTACAAGTGTGTGTATGCAATGATAATGAAGTACAGCACTGGTGTATGTGTATTTCCTTCCCTCCCACTGTACAGGTGAGTATAAGCGAGGTGTCCCCTCCATTTTATAAAATAGGAAACAAAGGCATGGAAGCTTGATTACAGAGCTTAGACCCATGTGATTCAGTCCTTTGCATATTTCTCAAACCTCTTGTTCAAGGATTTGGAATCAAGGGCTCCACGGTTGTCCATTTGAAGCTTTCTCAGGAAGGCAGACTACTCCCTCCCAGCTACCAGTCTTTCTCCAACAGTGTTGCATAGTATGTGCAAGGTAATTTCTGTAGAAATTTAGTTCTTATCCACATGTTTAATATTTGTGTATTTTGCCTACTTGACAAAATTTATTTGTAATACCCCTCCAAAGAGTGGAGCGCTTTCTGTCATTCATGAACATGCAGAATCCCAAAACTCTTGTTGCCTGAAGTGTACATTTGTATCTAAGGTCCAACAGGGTAGCCTTCACCTCCTTAGTTTAGTTCTCTGACTATAAAAGTATATCTTTTTAAAGCTTGTTTGATGCCATGTTTTCCTATGTGGTGTTTTTGAGTGTTTATTGGTTCAAGCTTGTATGAAACAGAAGCTTACTATAAAGTTAAAGTGGGCAAAGAAAAAAGATTTTTCTGTATGGATATCACTGTGGTAGTTTGAGTAAGAATGGCCTCCATAGGCTCATATATTTGAGTGCTTGGTTACCAGAGAGTGACACTGTTGATGAGACCTGATAGTCTAGGGTCAAATAGAAAGGGAGGAGGACCTCCCCTATCAGTGGACTAGGGGAGAAGCATAGGGGAAGAAGAGGGAGGGAGGGTGGACTAGAGAGGAGATGAGGGAGGGGGCCATAGTCAGGATACAAATTAAATAAATTGTAATAAATGATAATAATTTTTTAAAAAGAAAAAAAAGGGTTAAGATGTATGGCCTTGTTGGAGGAACTGTGTCACTGAGGGGTGAGTTTTGAGGTTTCAAAAGCCTGTGCTGGGCCAGGGAGGTGCACTCTCCCTGCCTGCAGCTCAAGGTGAAGCTCTCTAGTACTCCTCTAGCACCATGCTTGCTCCTGTGTTCCTGTTATGATAATAATAGACTAAGCTTGAAATTAAGCCAGCCCCCAATTAAATGATTTCTTTTGTAAGAGTGTCTTGGTCATGGTGTCATAGCCACAGCAATAGGACAGTGACTAAGACAGTCACCTTCAATAGCCCAAAACTATATACTTTTAACATTGAGCTGTATAAAGGAAGCAATCTAAGGTTTCCATGTAACATGCCTTAATGAATCAAAATGCATTCTGATATGCACTGTTAGAACTAACATATGTATAATTCATTGATCATCTCTTGATGTGGTTTTCTTGATGCCTTAATAATTTCAAAAGTTGTTCTATTACTATTTAACCATTTAAGAGCTTAACTCTGAACCCTGTAGGGGAGGTTTGCACAGTTCCTTAGCCATGTGTACTGGATAGTTTTATTACAAGTTGACACAAGTTAAAGTCATCTAAGAGGAGGAAACCTCATTTAAGAAAATGTTTCTACAGGATTGGACTGTAGGGCATTCTTTTAATTAGTGATTGATGAGGGAAGGCACCACCCAAAATGGTCTCTGGGCTGGTCATCCTGGATTCTATAAGAAAGCAGATTGAGCAATCCAAGGGATATAAGCAGCACCCCACCATGGCTTCTGTATCATCTCCTGCCTCCATATTTCTCCTTTTTTGAGTGCCTATTCTCAATTATTTGATGATGAACAATGCTATAGAAGTGTTAGCCAAATAATCCCTTTCTTCCCCAAGTTTCTTAGGTCAAGATATTTCATCACAGCAATAATAACCCCAAATAAGATAGCCATGGCATGACACTTAATACATATTAGATTATAAGCTTTTGAGCTACTATTTAGGATTATTCGTGTTTTAATTAAAATAGATAACTATTTCTTGATGCCTCTCACCATTTACCAGGACTATCATGAGAATTTTGCATGTATTAATTTGTTGCATCTACCCAATCTCTAAGAGGGTCATGATTATTGCTTCAATTTGACAGGTAGGAAAAGAAGCACAGAGAGATTAAATGCTTTCCAGGATCTCCTGGTATCAACAATGTTGTCCTTTAAGTCTTAGGCACTCTGGGTTAAAACTTGAGTTATTTGTTGCCACTGTTGTCACAGAAAAAAATGTGTCTTCTATGAACAAATACTTAGCTCATAATATGTGATTCTTTGGTTATGTGAGACATTACTCTGGTTAAAATGCTACAGTGATTCATTGATCTTACTCTTGTTAGAAAATAAAATCAGAATATTTTACCTGTTTTTCTCTAGAGATGGCATATATTGTCTTATCTTAAATTAATCTTAAATTACCTTAAAATTAATCACTTTTGTTTAGGGAGTTCTGTGGCCAACTTTGGTTTAGAGTGATCTTTCTTCTTTTTTGTTCTCTAAGGCATGACCTTTTCATATATAGGCCTAGGCTGGCCTCAAAACTTAGGATCTTCATTGTATCTGCTTTCAAATGTTATAAATACAGGTTTGTGTCACCGTGTTGGGTCAAAGCAATCCTTTTGTGTAAGTTTGTCACTTTCTAAACATTGTTGAGGCCCTATTACTTAGGCTTCGGAGTAACCATGAGGTTCACCAGAAAATTGTCTCCTGTGCTTCTTTACAGAAAATCATTCTGCACCTCCTGATGTAACAACATACACCTCAGAACACTCAATACAAGTGGAAAGGCCGCAGGGCTCTACCACATCCCGGACAGCACCAAAGTATGGCAATGCTGAGCTCATGGAGACTGGGGATGGTATGTCTTATAGTGAGCTGCTTCCTCCTGCGTGAACTTTATGCTTCTGTCCTTACTATGACAATTGGCCTTTTTGAGTGAATGTGCTACTTCTAGATATTCATTCCATATCAGTTTTTTCAGGAACTTTCTTAAAAGGTGACCTGACTGAAAAATTAAGTTATCTCCAAATTGTGTAAGAACTTCTCCTTATAAAAACAGAATGTAAATATTGCAGTAATTTATCCATGAGAAGAAAAAGATTTAATTCAGTGCTAATGATTTTCCTAATGTCTAACTAATGTTGGTTGAGTCATTAGAGTCTTTAAGAAATTACAGTACAAGTGTTAAGAACTTGAATAGCTACTTCAGAGGAAAATGAACTTAAATAGAAAAACAAAGTCATTTACAGGGTTATCGTCATGGCTTTGATAAAATACAGACTGAAAGGTTTCTCCTCGTCTGCATACTTTTAATCTTGATGACTTTTAGTAATATGAGTAGTGCCCAGTATTCAGTACAAATTCGCAAGCCTCAGATATGAACTTTCTGCTGTATTCTATTTTAATTGTGTTTTATTCCTGCGAGGGTCATAAAAGTTAGCATAGGATTTGCCAGTAAAATTAAACTTTTTATTTTATGAAAAATGAGCAAAACAATACCAACATGCCACAGTCCATGTACCTTATGGTGTTTATTGAAGTTGCCGTGATAACTAGGTGGTTCACAATTAAATATCTAGCTCTGGCCACATCTTTAATAAGCAGCATACTGTCTTCAGCATGGTTAAAGTTCTAATATTTGTTTTTTGTTGTTGGTGGTGGTTTTTTTGTTTCCTCCAGTTTCTAATTTATTACATTAAGTTCTTTTGTATAGTAAGTATAGTCAACATTAGGTCATTCAAGTATGATACTGATTTTTTTCTAGTACTTCTGATTATTTTTTTCATCCACAATTGTTCTTACAAAGAACACACATAGGTTATTTATTTCTCCAGATCGAGAATAAAACACAATTTTAATGCAGACTGTACCAGTTCCCACCTTCAGATAACTGCCCCAAAAGGGAGGAACGAGAGCATGGTTGAAAACACTGAACTAAAGCAAAATCACAATACTACAAGGCAAACTACAAATCTTCTAACTCTGCATCTAACATCAAAGGACTATTTGGATGTTGTACTTCTCCCAGCTTTGTGGCATGCAACATACATCTCTCTCCTGTACTGTTTCTACTTCATATGTGAAGTTTTCCTCAGCAGACATCCCATTACTTTGGAGTCTTCAGTGCAATATAGGCTACACTTTCATAGCTCTGGGCCTCCAGACACTTCTGACACATTCCTGGCCTTAATGATTTTCTTTATCATTGGAAGAAGATTTACAACCCCCTTTGTCCTGTATATGCTTTGATAAAGCCAGAACCAATTGGCTGAAGTTCCCAATATTGCTGCCTGCTGTTTTCTGGAATCTGGCTCCTATTTGAATTATATTTGCATAAGCTTTGACTTGTTGAAGCTTTTTTAGGTGGAGAAAAATGCCTCAGGTTTTCTTTCTTTTACCATTTTCGGGAACCTATTGGGAACCATTGTTTTCAAACCACTACACAAATTAAGAATCTGCCAACATATCTACCAGTAGCTTAATCAATGTCAACCCAATGTTTTTTAGCAGTAGCATTGAACTTCTAGCTACATTTACATAATACAACTGGAGTTTGGGTGGTGAGGCTAGCCTTTAACAGCTGAGCCATCTCTCCAGCCCATACTGGAATTTTTTTTTAATTCTTTATTAATTACACTTTATTCACTTTGTATCCCCCCTGTGGTTCCCTCCCTCTTCCTGTCCCAATCCCTCCCTTCCTCCACCCTCTGCATGCATGCCCCTCCCAAAGTCCACTGATAGGGAAGGTCTTCTTTTCCTTCTGATCCTAGTGAATTAGGTCTCATCAGGAGTGGCTGCATTGTCTTTTTCTGTGGCCCGGTAATGCTGCTTCCCCCTCAGGGGGAGGTAATTAAAGAGCAGGCCAATCAGTTCATGTCAGAGACAGTCCCTTTTCCTATTACAATGGAACCTACTTGGATACTGAACTGCCCGGGGCTACATCTGTGCAGGGGTCTTAGGTTATCTCCATGCATAGTCCTTGGTTGGAATAGCAGTCTCAGGAAAGACCCCTGTGCTCAGATTTTTTGGTTCTGTTGCTCTCCTTGTGGAGTTCCTGTCCTCTCCAGATCTTACTGTTTCACACTTCTTTCATAAGATTCCCTACACTCTGCTCAAAGGTTCCCTATAAGTCTCAGCATCTGCATTGATAGTCTTCAGGGCAGAGCCTTTCCAAAGGTCCTCTGTGTCAGGCTCCTGACTTGTTCCCTCTTTTCTCCTTCTTCTGATGTCCAGCCTCTTTGCCTTTCTGGATAGGAATTGAAGATTTTAGCAAGAGTCCTCCCTCTTGATTAGTTTCATTAGGTGTACAGATTTTAGTAGGTTCATCCTATATTATATGTCTATATGAGTGAGTATATACTGTGTGCATCTTTCTGCTTCTGGGATAGCTCACTCAGGATGATCTTTTCCAGATTCCACCATTTACCTGCAAATTTTATGATTTCCTTGTTTTTTTATTGCTGAGTAATATTCCATTGTGTAGATATACCACAATTTGTGCATCCATTCCTCTATTGAGGGGCATCTGGGCTGTTTCCAGCTTCTGTCTATTACACATAAGGCTGCTACAAACATGGTTGAGCAAATGTCCTTATTGTGTACTTGAGACTTTTGGGTATATGCCTAGGAGTAGTATAGTTGGATCTTGAGGAAGCACTATTTCTAGTTGTCTGAGAAAGCGCCAGATTGCTTTCCAGAGCGGTTGTACAAGTTTACATTCCCGCCAGTAGTGGAGGAGGATTCCCCTTTCTCCAAAACCTCTCCAGCATGTGTTGTCCCTTGAGTTTTTGATCTTAGCCATTCTGATGGGTGTAAGGTGAAATCTTAGGGTCGTTTTGATTTGTATTTTCCTGATGGCTAATGAGGTTGAGCATTTCTTTAAGTGTTTCTCTGCCATTCGATATTCCTCTATTGAGAATTCTCTGGTTAGCTCTGTACTTCATTTTTTAATTGGATTACTTGATTTTTTGCTGTTTAACTTTTTTAGTTCTTTATATATACTGGATATTAGTCCTCAGTCAGGTTGGTGAAGATCCTTTCCCAATCTGTAGGCTGTCGTTTTGTTCTGTCGACAGTGTCCTTTGCTTTACAGAAGCTTTTCAGTTTCATGAGGTCCCATTTATTGATTGTTGCTCTTAGAGCCTGTGCTGTTGGTGTTCTGTTCAGGAAATTGTCTCCTGTGCCAATGAGTTCAAGAGTCTTCCCCAATTTTTCTTCTAAGTGGTTTAGTATGTTTGGTTTTATGTTGAGGCCTTTCATCCACTTGGACTTTAGTTTTGTGCAGGATGATAAGTATGGATCTATTTGCATTTTTCTACATGTAGACTTCCAGTTAGACCAGCACCATTTGTTGAAGATGCTGTCATTTTTCCATTGAATGGTTTTGGCATCTTTGTCAAAAATCAGGTGTCCATAAGCATGGGGATTTATGTCAGGGTCTTCTATTTGATTCCATTGATCACCAGTCTGTTTCTATGCCAGTTCCATGTAGTTTTTATTACTGTTTCTCTATAGTACAGCTTGAGATCAGCTTGACCTCCTGAAAACCTTTTACTGTAGAGAATTGTTTTAGCAATTCTGGGTTTCTTGTTGTTCCATATGAAGTTGAGAATTTTTCTTTCAAGGTCTGTAAAGAATTGTGTTGGTAATTTGATGGGAATTGCATTGAATCTGTAGATTGCTTTTGGTAAAATGGCCATTTTTACTATATTAATGCTGCCAAGCCATGAGCATGGGAGATCTTTCCATCTTCTGATATCTTCTTGTAATTCTTTCTTCAGAGACTGGAAATATTTTTCATACAAGTCTTTGACTTGCTTGGTTAGGTTTACACCAAGGTACTTTATGTCATTTGTGGCTATTGTGAAGGGTGTTGTTTCCCTAATTTCTTTCTCAGTCCTTTTGTCTTTTGTATACAGGAGGGCTACTGATTTTTTTTTTCAGTTATTTTGTATCCAGCCACTTGGCTGAAGGTGATAATCAGCTGTAGGAGTTCCCTGGTAGGATTTTTGGGGTCACTCAGGTATACTATCATATCATCTGCAAATAGTGATATTTTGACTTCTTTCTTTCCAATTTGTATCCCCTTGATCTCCTTCCATTGTCTTATTGCTCTAGCAGGGACTTCAAGAACAATGTTGAAGAGATACGGAGAGAGTGGACAGTCTTGTTTTGTCCCTGATTTCAGTGGGAATGATTTAAGTTTCTCTCCATTGTGTTTGATATTTGCTATAGGCTCGCTGTATATTGCCTTTACTATGTTCAGGTGTATGCCTTGTATCCCTGATAAGACTTTAAACATGAATGGATGTTGGATTTTGTCAAATGCCTTTTCAGCATCTAAGGAGATGATCATGTGGTTTTTCTCCTTCAGTTTGTTTATGTGGTGGATCACATTGATGGATTTCCACCCCTGCATGCCTGGGATGAAGCCTACTTGGTTGTAGTGGATGATATCTTTCATGTGTTCTTGGTTTCGGTTTGCAAGTATTTTGTTGAGTATTATTGCATCAGTGTTCATAAGGGAGATTGACCTGAAATTCTCTTTCTTTGTTGGGTCTTTGTGAGGTTTAGGTACTAAGGTGACTGTGGCTTCATAGAATGAGTTTGGTGGTGTTCCTTCAGTTTCTATTTTGTTGAATAGTTTGAAGAGTATTGGTGTTAGCTCTTCTTTGAAGTTCTGGTAGAATTCTGTGCTGAAAACATCTGGCCCTGGCCTTTTTTTGCATGGTAGACTTTTGATGACAGCTTCTATTTCCTTAGGGGATATAGGACTATTTAATTGGTTTACCTGGTCTTGATTCAGCTTTGGTATGTATAATCGATCAAGAAAATTGTCCATTTCATTTAGATTTTCAAATTTTGTGGCATATAGACTTTGGAAGTAAGACCTAATTATTGTTTGGATTTCTGCAGTGTCTGTGGATATGTCCCCCTTTTCATTTTTGATTTTGTTGATTTGGATAGTTTCTGCCTTTTAGTTAGTTTGGCTAAGGGTTTGTCTATGTTGTTGATTTTCTCAAAGAACCAGCTTTTGGTTTCATTGATTCTTTGGATAGTTTTATTTGTTTCTAATTGATTGATTTCAGCCCTGAGTTTGATTATTTCCAGCTGTCTACTCCTCTTTGGTGTGTCTGCTTTTTTTTTTTTTTCTAGGGCTTTTAAGTGAGCCATTAAGTTGCTTGCATGCGATGTGTCGAATTTCTTCTTGAAGGCACTTAGTGCTATGAACTTTCCTCTTAGCACTGCTTTCATTGTGTCCCAGAAGTTTGGGTATGTTTTGCCTTCATGTTCATTGAATTCTACGAAGTCTTTAATTTATTTCTTTATTTCTTCTCTGACCCAGCTGTCATTTAGAAGCAAGTTGTTCAGTTTTCATGGGTGTGTAGGCCTTTTACTATTTTTGTCATTGAGGTACAACTTTAGTCCATGGTGATCAGATAGAATACAAGGGATTATTTCAATCTTCTTGTATCTGTTGAGGCTTGCTTTGCGATCAACTATATGGTCTATTTTGGAGAAGGTTCCATGAGGTGCTGAGAAGAAGGTAAATTCTTTTGTTTTTGGGTGTAAGGTTCTATAAATATCTGTCAGGTCCATTTGATTCATGACTTGTGTCAGAGTTATTGTTTCTTTGTTTAATTTCTGTTTTGTTGACCTGTCCTTTGTTGATAGTGGGGTGTTGAAGTCTCCCACTATTAATGTGTGGAGATCTATGTGTGGTTTAAGTTTTATTAAAGTTTCTTTTACAAATGCGGGTGCCCTTGCATTTGGGACATAGATGTTCAGGATTGTGATGTCTTCCTGGTGGATTTTTCCCTTGATGAACATGAAGTGTCCTCTATTTCTTTTGATTAATTTTGGTTGAAAATCTACTTTATTAGATATTAGAATGGCTACTCCTGCTTGCTTCTTGGGTCCATTTGCTTGGAAAACCATCTTCCATCCCTTTACTCTCAGGTAATGTCTATCTTTGTAATTTAGGTGTGTTTCTTGTATGCAACAGATTGTTGGGTCTTGTTTACGCATCCATTCTGTTAGTCTGTGTCTTTTTATTAGAGAATTGAGTCCATTGGTATTGAGGGAGATTAATGAGCAGTGGCTGTTAGATCCCTTGATATTGATGTTGGCTGTGGTAATTTGTTTGTTTGTTTGGCTACTTTTTGTTTTGCTGTACGGAGGTTATTTATTTCCTCTCTCTTCTTGAAAGTAGTTAGTTTTCTTGGGTTGTATTTTTCCTTCTAGTATCTTTCGTAATGCTGGATTTGTATGTAGGTATTGTTGAAATTTGTTTTTGTCGTTGAATATCCTGTTTTCTTCGTTTATGAGGACTGAGAGTTTTGATGGGTGCAGTAGCCTAGGCTGACATCTATGTTCTCTTAGGGTCTGCATGTTCTCTTAGGCTCTTCTGGCTTTCATAGTTTCTGTTGAGAAGTCAGGTGTGATTCTGATGGGTTTGCCATTATATGTTACTTGGTCTTTTTCCCTTGTAGCTTTTAGTATTTTTTCTTTGTTCTGTATACTTACTGTTTTGATTATTGTGTGACGGGAGGATTTTCTTTTCTGGTCTAATTTATTAGGGGTTCTGTAGGACTCTTGTATTCTTATAGGCCTCCCTTTTAAGTTGGGGAAATTTTCTTCTATGATTTTGTTGAAAATATTTTCTGGGCGTTGGAGGAGGGAATCTTCTTTTTTCTCTATTCTATTATCCTTAGGTTTTGTTTTTTTATGTTGTCTTGGATTCCTTGGATGGTTTGTGTCAGTAATTTTTTAGATTTATTATTTTCTTTGATGGATACATAGATTCCTTCCATTGTATCTTCCACACCTGAGATTCTAATATTTCTTATTCATAAATATACATTAAAACGATAGCCATCCTATTTCTTACAGAATTGGCTGTCCTTCTATCATACCGAGTTGGCTAGTTCTACAATATAACCATTGTTGAAACTGATTATTGATATTATTCTTGTCATTATTTTTAATACTTTTGTCATCTTTGAAATATGGCAAGGTTCTGAATTAAATATCTGTCAGAACTGGATAAATCCTGACTACTGTATGTAGTCCAGTGTTCCTACTCTACACACCCTCACTTCAGTCACACCCAGGGTCTTTACTAACATTCGCACCTACGCTTCTAAATCGCTGGTCTTGGATTCATCTGAACCAAATTGATTGGAACTAATTGATGAGACAATACTATGTTTAGATATTGAGAGTTATGGCTATTTTTACATGTTTTCAGAGTTATAATTATTTTTCTGTTCTAAAAGTGTATTTTAAGACAAAAAATTTGTTTGATGTGATGAGGGTACAGATCAGCGCTTTAACACTTTTTCTAGCATGGATAAGGCCTTATGCTATATTCCTACTACAGGAAACAAAAGTATTGTTATTTGGGAATTTTTTTCATATGTTCTCTTATTTTTTCCAGAGTTTTTTTATTTTTTATTTTTTTATTAATATTATTAACACTGTGGTTCCTATTTTTCAGGTGTACCAGTAAGTAGTCGGGTATCAGCAAAAATTCAGCAGCTTGTTAATACTCTTAAACGACCGAAGCGGCCACCATTACGGGAATTCTTTGTTGATGACTTTGAGGAATTGTTAGAAGGTAATTTTTTTCTACCTCTTTTATGACGTTCTATAGTTCTTTATATAATGCTGCATTCTGAGTAAAGTGACTTTATTTTGTTAAGAGTGGTAATCTTGTCTTCCCTCAATAACAGAGTTCTAAGTCAGAGTGTAGGTTGCTGTTCCCACTGCATATCTGAATGGTACACCAAGTACTGAGCAGTTAGAGCTTTGAATCCATCTGCCCCCTCAGTGGAATGTAACTCTGTTCTGTGATTTAGGCCTCTTCGTAAGGACTTAGTGCCATGATATCAAAGCAAAATGAAATGATAGCAATCCTTGGCTCAAAGCCAAAGGTTACTTTCTACACAAGTTGATGAGATTGGAGAAGCATTCTGGGGACTCTGTCCCCACCTTATTTAGAATGAATGGGGAGGCTTCAACTAGATAAAATTGAAACAAAATAGATCTGTTTTTGGATCAAACCCAAGCTTCTTTTTATTTGTGAACTGAATTTAAGACTTATCTGAGGAATGGGGAGATAGATGCCTAAGGGGATAAAGTACTTGGGTACAAGTGTGAAGATAGGATTTCAGATCACTAGAACTCATGTACAATGAGGTTTTGGAAAGTACAGATGAGATCACCAGAGAAATCTGGTGAGTGACACTAGCCTCATTTGTGAGTTCTAGGTTGAGGAATACTGGAAGACAATTGCTCACATCAATCTACAGCCTGCACATGCACACCATGCATACACACACATGAAAATGGAAAAATGTATGGAAGACTCAGTTGGTTTTCTGGATAGCAGGTTGAAGTAATAACTCAAACTCTGACAGAATGCTTTTCTAGAAATAGGGGAAATGATTTCAGTTTCGTACCTATCTAAACTAAAAGAAAGGGGACAGTGTATTCTTTTGATGAGGCATTTAGTTTTACTCATGAAAATACTTTCACCGTGCTTTTGTTATTCAGAGTATTTGTAGACGATTTCTGCCTGTACTTACCATTCAAAGGGAAAAATATAATGTAAGAGTTGAGCCTTTTGGAGTTTTGAATACTGTGTGCTAACAATTAGAACTTTAAACCCATGCATTTAAATGTGAGACTGTAGGCATATGGTTCGGTTTTGTCTGTTATCCACAAATGTTCTCACACCCACCTAAGTTTTCCATTCTGTGTTGCCTTGGAAATTGTTAAGAGTTCAATGCTTTTGTTACATCCAGAATGGTTTGATTCTAGAAAAGCACATTTGCTTTCAGCTGATACATTTATGGTTTAAGTATGAATCTCTTAGTTTTTTGTTATAAACAACTAAAAAAAAAAATCATACTAAATGAATGTATTTTTCTTTAAAATCTTGTATTTAGTTCAACAACCAGATCCAAACCAACCAAAGCCAGAGGGCGCCCAGATGCTGGCCACAAGAGGGGAGCAGTTGGGAGTAGTCACAAACTGGCCACCCTCTTTAGAAGCTGCACTACAACGATGGGGGACCATCTCACCGAAGGCCCCCTGCCTGACCACTATGGACACAAATGGAAAACCTCTGTACATCCTCACTTATGGTAATCCCATAATGTCACTTATAGAAATCCTATAAGGTTCACTCTCCGTCCTTTGGTATCCCTGCACATAAATGCTACTGAAGGGAGGAGGAAAAAACACATTTGGGTGACGCATTTATGTTTGGGTTGCCTTTTTTGTTTCTGATTTAAAAGTAGTTGAAAATTTAAATAAATTTTTAGTAAAATTTGTGTTGGGATTTCAATATTTGCACTTTACTTTTAGAATTCTGACTTTTTAAACTTCAGAGATTTTAATCTTCTATTATTTCAACATTTAGATTCACAGCATTTATGATTGTGTCTGATTGGCTCCACTTTCACATCTGTCACTCAGAAACAGCAAAATCTGGATACACAGTACAAAAAGCCAGAGAAACAGGTTTCGCTTAATTCTTCTCACAGTCTAGTTAATGCAGACTAAACTTTTGCACATGGCCAGCTGTGCTTGAGAGTGGTCTTTTTCTTAGTCTCATCACCATGGAGAATACAGATTACAGTTATTTTCATACTACTGGCTTCAGCTTTACAAAGAATTAATAAACTCCATAGCTACAGGAACAAATTACATATGCATGTATGACATTAGACAGTGCCTTTTTTTTTTTTTTTTTGACTGTGGCTTTGTTTTTGTATCACAAACACTTTGGATAATTTTGAGGATAGAGCTTGAGTTTTAAATTAGTCACCAAGGTTAAGAGTCAGATGTTATGTTAAGTAATGGAACTAAGAAGAACCCAGCATTTTGGAAGTGGTACCACAGGTGTACCTGTACATTTCATACCAAAGTGGGATTTTGGCTTAGGAGTATTTGGGGTTTGGCAGTATTTTTTTACAGTCCCTTTATATTTGTGGCTATTTTGGACACTTTAAAATAGATAGAAAATATTATCTGTGATTTAGCATGAGCTTTGGTGTGTGTGTGTGTGTGTTTTAAGTGTGTTGTTAGAAAAGAGAAGACTTTTTCTGTGTGACCCTCATGCCTGGCCAAATTAATTCTGAAACCTAATTATGTATTTGGAGTTGTTGATGCTTTACAGCCAATGCCTCCTACTTGTGTATGTGTGTGTGTCTGTTGAGGGTAGGGCCAACCCTAGCACCAACTTTTGTGTTTGTTCCAGAAGTTGTGTGCATTCTGGTGACCTGCAATCATTGACTAAGTTTAAGAAGATTAAGTTTGTGCTGTACACTGGCGCAGCACTTTGGCTTGGGAAGTCAGAGTCGAATGAAACTGAGTTCTCAAGAAGTCTATCATACAAGAGTAAAACTGTGGCTCCTCGCTGTTGACTGTTTGCGGAAGCTAGTACTTGCTTCTTTGCCCTTCTGATAAGGCTATGATAAGTTTGAGGTACAAGAAATAGATTTTTGCTTTGAGCAATATTTATTCTTACGTATGCATCAGACCTGTACCCAGAATGTTGTAACTCCTGCTTGTAAGTCAGTTATATTTTGCTGTATTTTAACATTGTCAGTCATATGCGAGGGGGTCAATCTTCATTTTTGCTTGTTAAGAATATATTACAAAGTAAGTATTCAAATGTAAGATATTTTTAAATCTTACCTTATACGTATGTAAGTGTTGGCTGACACAATGAATACTATACATGAGTGTTATCTGTGAGAAACAAAAATAAATGAACCATAAATTGGTTATTTCTGAGAAAACACAAAGAAAACAAAGCTCATTAAATATGAGTTGTTCTAATGCCTAAGCAAATTGATATAATTGAAGGGCTATAGTATTTAAAGCCTTCAAGTATCCCTATATCCCCAAATTTACTTTTCTGTCAAGTCCGAAGGCAGCAGAATTCTTGTCTGAAAAATTTAGACTTATTTAGTAGAAAGCATAGAGTAAACTTACAAGAGATCTGATACTTGTCTTCAAATTGCAATAGAAATAGGAAGTATATGAAATAGCACCCATGAAACACCATAATCTTAATTACTGAAAATAAACCATGCTGTACAGTGCTTTTTTTTCATTTCTCACATGGTAGAAACTACCATCTTTATACCCTACTTTTGTTTTGTTAACATACCTTTAAGTACATTTTGCTTTTCTAATTCATAAGCGTTCCTATTTATCTTTTATTTTAAAATATCTAATATCCATACATCCATGTGACATATTTTGATCAAATCTATTTCCCATTCTTTTCCTTTCAGTTCCTTCCCTATCTCTACTACCTATTTTTACTCACAGCTTAATGTGCTTATTTTTTTTTCCTCTGATACCCACTGAGTTCATGTAGAGCTATCTGTATATGCATGGCCGTAGGATCATATACTGGAGCATGTGTAGCTTCTCAGGGCCTGAGTCCCTGAAGAAAACTGACTCTTCTGACCCTAGGAGACATTAGTTGCCAATAGCTCGTCAGGTAGAGGATGGAACTTCATGAGCTCCTCCTCATCCATTCTGAGTTACTTTAGGTATGGCAAGGATTTAGCTGCCTGAGTTAGGAATATATGGTCTTCCTACCACCTTACTGTTGTTGCTGGTAAGTCTGTCCTATTCTTGCTCCAGTTCTATAGATGATGTGCACTTCTAATAACTGTATTACCCCTTCCATTTCCATTTGTGTTTTTTCTCTGCAGTTACATTCTCTGCACAGTAGTCTAGAACTGATTAAAATCCAAGAGAAGCTAAAGAGATTCATCCTTATCAACCACACTGGAAGTGCTTATTCTCTTTGATTTATACTGGCAACTGTACTTATTCAGTTTCCTTTTCTGTGAAAATTACAAGATGTAAAAATACTAAGTATATTTGAAGAATTTTGCTCAAAGTTTGCATTTTACACTTTTCATGAGAGTATGTAAAACTAGGTTGTGTGTGATTGCATAATGATAACAACTTCTAAGAGTCTCAGCAGAAAATGAAGTTGAAGCATTAGCTAACTGTAATAGTTTTAATTGACTGGTTTGTTTACAGCATATTACTTTTTCTTTGATTCAGTGACAACAAATTGAAATTACTCAGCTAGAATAGTTCCCTAGTTTTGTTCACAGTAAGGAAGGTCTGAAGTCTTAAAATATTTATGAAAAAAAAACCCAACTCCTGTATTGTTTCTCGTGAGCTGATGATCATTGACAGATAAGTGTACTCCCCAAATAAGATATCAAGTGACCTTATAGATCTCTAGGGTTGAGATGAGGAAGAGAACATGAATGAAATCTTAACATCTAATAATGTAATACTTAAAAGTTATGTTGAGTTGCATACCATGAATGTGGACTTGATTGGTTCTTACCTATGACATTAATGACCTTCCCCCGCTAGGTATTTAGCATATACTGAGAATCAGGAATTATTCTGGGAATTAGATTAATGAGAGATAAAGCATTCTCCTTGCTCACTATCCACTAAGGGGCACATAAGTAGACAAATACTGTGAATGGTAAATAATAGCAACATTAACTCTGGTAGCTACAGTTCTAATATGAAATAAAACAAAGTTTTTTTTATTATTATTATTATTTGCTTTGGTTTGGTTGGTTAGTTTTTTTTTCTTTTTTTATTATTATTATTTTATTATTAATTACACTTTATTCATTTTGTATCCCCCCATAAGCCCCTCCTTCCTTCCCTCCCGATCCCACCCTCCCTCCCCTTTCTTTCTGCATGCAGTTTTTTAATTAAAAAAAAATGTGTTATAAGCCAAAGAAATTTCTGTTTACCCAAGAAAAATAGACATTGACTATATTGAGATGTAATTAGATTGATCTGCATTATATAACTTTTACATGAATGTTTTGGCTAGAACTTTGATTTATTTTGAAAGCTTTTAATAGTTGAGTATCTTAGACTGTGCTGTAAAATGCCTTATGCATGAGAGTACTCTCTTTAGATTTGAAGTCTGTTTTCCTTTACGTTCATGATATGTTCATGATTACCTGGAAATGTAGGAGCATAGGATTAAGGCTTGGAATGTCAAAGTCTTTCAGAGTTTATTTCTGTTATTAAATAAAATTTCTAGAAACTTTTAAGGGAAAAAAACCTGCCTTGAAACTTAACATTTTTTTATATTTGCATTTGACTTAAAATTTTTTCTAGAGTTCAGAATTTTAAAATTGATTATAAAAATTTGCATTTTTTTCAAGTGCATAGGTTCTTCATCCAAAATCTCCAATCTCCAAGATTAGAAAATGTTCACTCTGAGAAGTTTACAGCTTGCAAGGGATCAGGCTTTGAATGACCAGTCGGAGCAATTTTTACCGAGTTTGTGTTCATTGCCCAAGACAGTGCACCATTAAGAGATGGATAGAGCTTTTAATACTCTCACTGGGATGCCACATCAATCCAATAGAAATACAGATTTTTAAAAAATTTTAAGCTACGACTTTATAATAAGTGCTTCATATACTAAGAGGAATTAAAAAATGTTAAGGCCTTGTTCTGATTATCCTCTGGTAATGTGACTGTCTTTAGTACTTATTTTCTATCCTGATTGTAGGAACTTAAATGAAAACTAAAAACAACAAAAATAAAAATAAAAACAAAACCTTGGGTAAACTTTGTCTGTGAGAGAGGATATTTCAGATCCTATCCTTACCATCTTGTGGCTGTATACTATTAATTAATGAGAAACTTGTGGCCTCATGTCCCATCAACTCCTTCCTTGTCATAGGCCAAGCATAATACAGGCTAAATATGCTAAAATTAAAATTTCCTGTCTCTCTCTCCTCTCCCTCTCCTCATTCTCTCCTTTTTCCTTCTACCTTCCCTCCCTCCCTCCTTCCCTCCCTCCCTTCCTCCCTTCTCCCTTCCTTCCTTCCCTCCTTCCCTCCTTTTCCTCCCTCCCTCCCTTCTCCCTCCATATGCTTCTGTCTCTCTCTGCTATTTTTTTTAATGTCTACTACTACTTCTTAGTGTATTTTTAGCTTTCAGTTTTATAGTATTTTTCCTGTCCCATTTTTTATCAGTAATTTCCCATGTGACAGTTATTTCCAACAATATATACTGAGCAGAATAGATGTATGAACTAGACTCCAAAAATGCTCAGTAGTTTAATAATTCACAGTTGTGTGTAGCTGAAAAATGTGTGTATATTGTTAAGTTGTTTGTGTGTTTTTGCTTTATCAACAGGAAAACTATGGACAAGAAGTATGAAGGTTGCTTATAACATTCTACATAAACTAGGTACAAAGCAAGAGCCTATGGTACGACCTGGAGACAGGGTAAGTGAGGTTCAAATAACTAGACAACCTCTCTTTTACAATTCCCGAATTTAGCCTGTCCTTCCTCCTTAGTAGAGTAAGGTTGGACATGAAAGGCAAGTATGCATTCTTTAGGATTAGGTGTGACCATCAGATTGGGAAGTTTGGTGTATTTTGCTGTTTTAATCAGTTTCCTTAGACTTCTTGGACCACTTTGTGGGAAGAAATCATATGTGGCAGGTAGTCACCTGGGAACATTACAAATGTATAATTGTCTCTTGTATCTTTATGAGCCTTTGCATCTGAAAATGTGCTATCAGTACACACTGACTTCCTCAAATGAAGACAGATACACATTAGTCTCAGAGAATCAGTTTTGTTGATATGCTTACAAATACATAATTTTGTTCTTTTTCCGACTTGTTTTCTAGCCATGTAGAAAAGAGATAATCTATTTCAAAACTTAATTTTGCTTTTACCAACTATCCTGTATTACGGAAGAGTCACAATGACCAAGTTAAGATTTTACTCCTGACTTCATAACTGCCCTCAGGATACTTTTAAGCCAGCCTATTTATCTTGGATATTAAAAATGCTAGACAAATGTTCTTAACAAAATTAATAAGGCCTATGTAGAACATTTTTAAAGAAACCAATTAGAACTCCAAAATAAAAAACTTCCCAAATGATGTGTATATGCTAAATAATTGGATTTCTGTGCCTGTGAAAATACACCCACATGGTTTGTAAAGAGTTAACACTGAAGGTACAGCAGCATGCTAGAGGAGCTTATGTGATAACAGAGACTTCATCCTGAAGGGCATAGTGGCAATCCAAATAAACAAAACTAAAAAATAAAACAAAAACAGCAACAACAAAAAAAATAAATAAATAAACCAACCAAACAAAAACTTCTTATCATATAGGAAACCCCTTCTAACCAAGTAGGAAGGAACATTTAGAGAGCATTGGGTAGGATAAATAATTAATTTGGCTATGCTGCAAACAGTTATGTGCCACATAGTGATAATCAGTGACAGTTTGCATGTAGGATGACCATCCCAGAAGATACTGCTTAAGGAAGTCATAGTCTTTCTAGTTTGCATGAGTAGATTTTTCTGATACTTTTATAATTATAAACCACCTAACACATTTCTTAGAAGGTATATCCATACCAAAACTGTCTCAGTTCTTTTAAAAAGGTATGGAGAAATTGGCGCATATTTATTACCTATGAATATAAAGGAAACACAATTTTAAAAGAATATGCTGAAAATGTGAAAACATATTAAGAAACTTTGTGTCAAATTCCAGGGAACACAGGAAGATGTGAAAGGTAAATATGGAAAATGAAAGGAATCAAAAAGAAAAAAAAACTGTTATTCTTAGGATTTGGCATAATTACAGAGTTTTGGAAAATTCTATTTTAAAATTACATTCAGCGTTATTGTGTGGTGGGTTTTATTCTACTCTTGGAGTGGCTAAACTGAGCAAGTGGATGAGCATGGGAAGACCAGGTACTATGAAATACTTACAGCAGGAGATAGTGAGCATACCCATCAGCATTAAAAGTCTGATGTTGAAATTAATGCCAGGGCTGATAATGTGAGGATTACATATTTATAGACACATGTGATGTGTCATGCTTCACACTGCACTCTGTAAACCCTATGTCATTTGCCCTTTATTATGACAATCAGGTGCAGTTTATATTATTGCTCTTTTTCCTTTTTCCATATAAGGAAAAAGGTTTAGAGAGGCCAAAATTGCTCATAAGATCCCAGAACTAAGAAATAACTTAGGACCTGAATTAAATTCAACTGAATCTAGCTCCCAAGCTTTTGCCCATCTACCTGAAGAATTATATAAGCATTTAATTTTAACTGTGAGAACTATATCAGAATACACAGTTATTTATATAGATGAGTGAAAAGAGTTAAAACCCATATATTATGCCCATTGTTTTTATTTATATGAAAATTACATGGCTATGGAAGATAAGAAGCAAAGAGTAAAATGAGCTATTGTCTGGTAATGGTACTGTAGTTGAGAGCTGTTAATGTTTCTCTTCCATGTAAGATGAAGAAAAAGTATGGGGTAGTTTTTAAAATATCTTTTACTATTCGTTTTACAGAAAACAATTTTCTCAGCATCTATCACTTTTGAAATAGATTCTTGCTCTGTAGCTTGTGCTTGCCCTGAATTTATAGTCCTTCTTTCCTAGCTTCCTCAGTGGTCTGACAGGCCTGTACCAATGTGCTGGGGGCTTGGAGTTTTCATCCTGTTATCTGTGGAAAGATAAATCCTGCTGTTGTGTCTCCAGGTGGCTCTAGTGTTCCCTAACAATGACCCTGCTGCTTTTATGGTGGCCTTCTATGGTTGCTTGCTGGCTGAAGTTGTTCCTGTCCCCATTGAAGTGCCACTCACAAGAAAGGTAAAGAACTTGTTTTCAGTTAAGCTCTATTAGAGGGAAGTAACAGGCTCAGTGGCAAGTGAATGTGCAGACTACAGTTTTGTAAATGGCTTTTTATCTTCGCTGTGCAAGAGCAGTCACATGTTCTCACTGTCTTTAAGGCTCAGAACACATGTTCATCAGGTTCATCTATTACATGAACAGTTATTCACACACACAGCGTGTTTCATCTGCAGGTGTGCAACTTCTCAGAGGTGGAGCTTAAGTTTATTTTATAGCACAGCATGGAACTGTCTTATCTCAACTTATTATGAACCATTTTCTCATTCCTTAGTGTCACTGCATAGAAAGCCCAGGTACATGATAGTTCTTTGACTTATCTTGATTGTGGGTGGTAGTTTTTATTTGTGTTTAGTTGTCCTGACATTGTCAAGTCCCAGGTTCACCTCTGATGACTAAAGTTGCTGTTTCTCTTTATAGAGTATTCTTACTCTGGGACCAATAAGAAGCTAATAGTGTGTAGTTGTTTAATCACCTGTCTAATTGACAGTCCCTAATATGACCTGCTGTCTGCAGTCAAACTCTTGTGTTAGTGTTTTTAGGAATCTCTGTACCATTTCTTGGGATTTCACTCTTGTCTTCACCTGTTACTGTTTGCCTGTTTGATAAAAAGCCGTGCCAATGGGTGTGAAATAATCTCCCTGTAGTCTTAATTTGCATTTCCCTGACAGTTCTGCTGAACTTTCTTCCCTGCCCATGCATGTAGAACATAGTGCCTGTGCACAGTTTTCTTATTTTTACTTGACTTTTCTTGCTTGGTTACAATTAGAAGTGAAATAACACAAGTGTGTGAGTAGGTGATAAAGTATGTGAAGCCTAATGCTTGCATCTGCCTGTTCAATGGCCACTGGAGTTGCCTTAAAGTCCCTATTGAACATCCGTCATTCTTAGTCCTAAATATTGTTTAATGCCTAAGTAACAACTTGCTTTCATTTTTTTCCCTTTATTTCTGGTAGTGAAATGGAAACATCTAGGTATCTTTACCAGGAGAAGTTGGTGACTCGACTTATAGCTTGTAAACAAGACAGGGGAAGAGGACAAGAGAAAGCAAACCTATAACCTTGTTAGTGGGGACTTGAATTGTCACTGTATATGTGGAAAAAGACTGTCACTATCTCATGGTATCTGAACCTATATGTATTTCTGTCAGCCAAATGGATTTGCTAACCCGAAAAGTAGGCTATGCCAACATGTCCTTGAGGAACAAAGGCTATACACTGGTGTTGATGGTCTGGATACAAAGTGATAGTGACTGCAAAGACCCAGCCAGGCTGGCAGAATGAAGAATCTGACTGTATGTCAGTGATGAGAGGACAGAACAGGTTTACTGGGCCAGACCAGGTTCTGGCCTGGTCACTCCCTTTCTGCTGTAACTTGAACAGGTGCGTAACAGCCAAAAGGATCTGTTGCTGCCTGAGCCTTTGTCTTGCTTGCTCCAGAGAACTCAAATCATAGATGTTTGGTTGCTTATGTTAGTAAATGTTTCCAAAAGGGATGGGTTATGTGGCACTTTCCTGTAAATCCAGCAAGAGGGATACTAAAACGGATGAGGTCAGTTGGGCTACTGAATGAGATTGTGTCTGAAAACAAACAAACAAAAACAAGCAATGTTTCCAATACCATTTCAGATAGAACCAATGGAAGGAGCAATGCCAGAGTCTTGCATATTTTACCACTTAAGGCAAACACAGTGGCATGTTGAGAGAGGCACTCAGTAGACTTGGGATCTTGAACCACAGGAATAGAAGGAAAATAGGAGTGGAGCTGCTGAGGGTAAAAGGAGATGAGCAGCTGCCTGCCAGGGTGAGGAGGGGCTGCTTTAAAAATGGTATCCCTTGGCTAAAGTGCTATTGTATACATAATGTATCAGATACTTTCTTATATGCCAGTGTGTGGTATGTGAGTGTCCTGATGTGTATGAACATAGAAATATGTATTTGAGCATATATATGACCCTTATGTGTATTCATATGTGTGATACTGTGTGTGTGTCTTATGCTGGGTTTCTTGGGTATAAACATTTTTATGAATATGTATTTTATAGTGAGGATAATTGTAGAATTGATGGGGTCAGCATGGTTAAAACTCTAATTATTAACATTAGATTATTTACACATGAGGATTTCTTATCTCCATCTTTGTGTGTGCTTGAAGGTTTCCATTATAAACCCAGATAAAATTGATAACGGAAAAGACATTAATTGATCTATTTTACTAGTGATAAGGAATATTGATTATGATGTGAGGAGTTACTGCCACAGAGGACACACACAAGGAATTTCTAAACAGTAACATTATCAGCTTTTTCTATCTTGGAGAAATGTTTGGAAATTAATAGAAATATTTGAATTTGGGTTTTTTTAATTTTTAATTTTATTTTTATTAATTACAGTTTATTCACTTTGTATCCCAGCTGTAGACCTCTCCCCGACCCTCTCCCAATTCCTTCCCTTCCTTCCTCTTTTCCTATGCCCGTCCCCCAGTCCAATGATAGGGGAGGGCTTCCTCCCCTTCCATCTGACCCTAGTCTATCAGATCTCATCAGGACTGGCTTCTTTGTCTTCCTCTGTGGACTGGTAAGGCTGCTCCCCCCTCAGGTGGAGGTGATCAAAGAGCCAGCCCATAAGTTCATGTCAGAGATGGTCTCTGGTCCTATTATTGGGGAACCCTCTTGGACACTGAGCTACCATGGGCTACTTCTGTACAGGGGTTCTAAGTTATCTCCATGCATGGTCCTTGTTTGGAGTATCAGTCTCAGAAAAGACCCCTGGACCCAGATTTTTTGATTCTGTTGCTCTCCTTGTGTAGCTTCCTCTAGGTCTTTCTATCTCCCCCTTCTTTCATTAGATTCCCTGCAATCTTCAAAAAGTTTGGCTATTAATCTCAGTATATGTTTTGATGTCCTGCTGGGTAGAGTCTTTCAGAGGCCACCTATGACAGGCTTCTGTCCTGTTCCCTGTTTTCTCCCTCTTCTGATGTCCATCTCATTTGCCTTTCTGAATGAAGATTGAGCATCTTACCAGGGTCCTCCTTCTTGATTAGCTTCCTTAGGTGTACAGATTTTAGTATGATTGTCCTATATTACATGTGTAATATCCACTTATAAATGTGTGTATACCATGTGTGTCTTTCTGTTTCTGGGATACCTCACTCAGGATGATCATTTCTGGATCCCACCATTTGCCTGCAAATTTTATAATTTCTTTGTTTTAAATGGCTGAGTAGTATTCCATTGTGCAAATGTACCACAATTTCTGTATCCATCCCTCAGTTGAGGGGCATCTGGGTTGTTTCCAGGTTCTGGTTATTACAAATAAAGCTGCTATGAATATGGTTGAGCTAATGTCCTTGTTGTATACTTGAGCATCTTTTAAAAAATAAACTCACACACTTATGGACACCTGATTTTTGACAAAGATAGAAAACCATACAATGAAAAAAAGATAGCATCTTCAACAAATGGTGCTGGTCTAACTGGATGTCTATGTGTAGAAAAATGCAAACAGACCCATTCTTATCACCCTGCACAAAACTAAAATCCAAGTGGATCAAAGACCTTAACATAAAACTAGACACACTAAACCACTTAGAAGAAAAATTGGGGAAGAGCCTTGAACTCATTGGCACAGGAGACAACTTCCTGAACAGAACACTAACAGCACAGGCTCTAAGATCAGCAATCAATAAATGGCACCTCATGAAACTGAAAAGCTTCTGTAAAGCAAAGGACACTGTCATCAGAACAAAAAGACAGCCTACAGATTGGGAAAGGATCTTCACCAACCCTATATCTGACAGAGAGCTAATATCCAAATATATAAAGAACTAAAGAAGTTAAACAGCAACAAATCAAGTAACCCAATTAGAATTTGGGTTTTCTTAAACATGGAGAAAGTTACAAACTTTGGTCTGCTACCCTTAATCTGGGGAGTGTCGGGGAGTTGTGGGGACACAAGGCTGCCTGTCCTCCTCTCTGAGTTTGTCTGCATACTTGCTCTTACCTGGGAAGAAACTACCTGTGAGAACCATGCTTATTTTTAGGGGCAAAGTTTTTTGGCAAATGATGTCAAGGTCAGAGTGTGTGTCTTGGAGCATTTATCTCATTTCACATCCTGAAATGATGTGTTGTGGTAACTTTCCCTGGTTTGGTCTGTTATCCAGCCAGATGGAGGCAAATACCTTTCCAGAGACCTTGTAGACCATAGGAAGCAATTGCTGCTGTGTAGCTTGTATCTTTTTACCCTGTCCTTGGGTCAGGAGCAGAGACTCTGAGCACCAATAAGTTCTTTTCTTGACCCTTGTTTTGATGTAGTCTCTTTGGAGTTCACCACTTCATCCCACCATCCTAGTTGATTGTTGGATGTAGAAGGCTGTAGGGGAAGCTGGCTCTGTCTTGTGTGTTTGTGTGTTTGGTATCACCCCATGGGGGCTGTGAGTGACCTGACCAAGTTCTTCAGAAGCTAATGTCTAGCCCCTGGGGAGGTACGTTGTAGATTAGGAGATTCAATTAGAGACAACATTTAATACTGGATGGCAGTCTTGACATCTTGGTCTTTCTATTATAAAGCTTCCACTTTTCAATATTGTACAGCTCTCCTCGTCCTCCTCTCCTCTTCCTCCACTTCCTTCTCCCATCTCCCACCTCCCCCACTTCTCATGTTCCTTCTTTTTCTTAAAATTCTCTCAATATTGGGGATTGAATCTCAGGAATTCATATATGCCTAGTAAATGCTCTTTCAACTTAAGTTTTTATTATTTAAGGGTCTATTTATATATATGAGTTTGTGGTGTGGGGGTAATAAGACACGCTCGCATGCATACACTCATATACTTGAAATATAGGGGAGGGTGGGCTCCTGGCTTTAGGTCCAAGGTTAGTGTCATACCCTCTTATCTGTGTGTATGCTTCAAGTACCTGTGAGTAACTTTGACCCCAGTCACTTCCTAATGGGAGATAGTTCTGGTGTATGCCTGACTCAGCAAGGCATTCATAAGCTTGAGAGGCAGTCCACTTCCTGCTGCTGAAAACCTACCTCTTCTGCCTGCCTGCATCATCTCCTCAGAGGAGTGGTGTTTGATCTTGACTATTGTAGGTGGTGATTAATATTTACTGTTGATATATCTTCTGGTAAAGCTGCTGTTAATCCTAAAGAGCTGTATACCCAAATCACCACACAGAGACTGGGATTTATTTAGTTAACCTAGAGCACAATGCTGGGCAGTAGTTACTCCCTCCTAAACCTCCATGCCCGCATAGTTTCCTAACATTCAGATTTTACACATTATACTTGCTTTTTGTGAAATCCTAGGTCTGGTTCATTCTCTCCATGCTGTTCCACGATCTGTCCTTCAGCTCTCTCCCGCCTTTTTTACTCCCACTCTTTCCTGTCCTCCAGCCCCTCACCTCTTTCCTTTCCCTACTCAACATTGTGGCTGGTTGCTTTATATGGAAGTTTACACAAAGATGAGACAGATGATGCTTAGAATAAGCACCACAATACAATATCTGGACTGAAACCAGAGAGTGAGGGAGAGAAATCAGCATTTGAATGAACAAAGGTAAGGTATATACATTTCAAAAGAACATTATACCAACACTTGACTTTATTGGTGACAGTATTGCAACATACTGTCCAAAAAATGCTCCATAGAAAGTGTCTCCAAAAAATGGAGTGACCCTACTTAGTGAGATCTATACTACCTTTCCCATTGCAGGGTTGTGTTAATTATGTAATTACCTTCCTATCTGTTTTTCTATGAAAAAAAAAATCCATGTAAAGAAACTATAATAGCTTTAAACCTAAATTAGAAAAGTACTAAGTCTAAACACTTGGCAGACAACAGCTTTGAATGTCAATGCTGGTGAATACATAGGTGAAAGTACTGTGTTTTGCCCAGTGACTTTCTGGGACAGGCAGGAGAGTCAACAAGCCAGTTGACTTGAACAATCATGAAGGTTGTTCATAGGGTCAAGCTGGGAATAGCCTGGACTTTTCTACACAATGATATGTTTTTAGTTCCAGAAATGCTGGTACTCTGAGACTTTGATTTTTTACTTTTCAAGTCAACAGCATAGTTGCAGAGCTGACGGGAAAGAAGGTGAATCTAGGTGACTTGGATGCTTATCATCTGTCTTTATGAGAAGCAAGCTGGATACAGGGGCAATAAAACTCACATAGGGAGACAGTTCCTGAGAGTGTTGCAGCCAGAGACAGCCCATCTGTGACATCTGCTCAAAGGTGACATTCAGTCCTGGCAGCTTGGTACCTTCCTGGGCTTTCTGTCTCCAGACTTATTTTTCTGTATCATAGCCCATTTTAGTATGTGTTGGTTACTCCACTGAGATGTGATATATGCAAGGTGGAAAAGGTGGTCCTGTTGTCATTAGTCTAGGTAAAGATTTCTGTTGGTTTTGTACCCTACCAGATGTGATAACTCTATAACCAATATTTAAAAGTATGGAAATAAGGTTGTAAGGTGTTTATGTAGTAGATAATTTCTCTCCACTATATGAAACATTATTGTTTTTGTTTTTAATTAAATTTTTATATATTTTGATCATTTTCCTCTTCCCTAACCCCTCATATATCCTCTCAACTTTTCTACCCACCCAACTTCTTTATGTGTGAGCTCATGCTTATGAGCTCTCTCTTTCTTCCTTTCAATCTCTCTCTCTCTCTCTCTCTCTCTCTCTCTCTCTCTCACAACACACACATACATGGGATTGGGGAGAAGGGTTTTGGGCAGAGCAGTTCATTTCTATGAGGCCATGCTTTGTCTAGAGGTGCAGTTTTGTCTTCAATTCTTAACTGTCTCTTTGATCACCTTTCAGGATGCAGGGAGTCAGCAGATAGGTTTCTTGCTTGGAAGCTGTGGAGTAACTGTTGCCTTGACTAGTGATGCCTGTCACAAAGGACTTCCAAAAAGCCCAACAGGAGAGATCCCACAGTTCAAAGGTATGCTACAGAGCCCCTGAGAACTTGCTTCTCCTTTGGATTCTTCATTTTATAGACTGGCTGTTCACTTGTGGAGGAATGTCCTATTGAATCCAGGACAGAACTTTTCTGATCTGTCAACATTTCTGATAATACATGTATTCATATTCTGTGGGGTGATAATGTAGCTAGTAGTGTCTCGAGCACTCTTTTGATGATACTGTCTTCAATTTAACATATGAGAATACCACAGATTCTATATAGACTGAAGTGGTATTTGAAAGCAAGGTGTGAAAAAAATAGAGAAAGAAATCCTATAGACCTGATTTTTGGGTCCTATTTACTTAAAAGGAATTTTTTATTTATTTCCAAGGTTGGCCAAAGCTGCTGTGGTTTGTCACAGAATCAAAACACCTCTCTAAACCTCCTAGGGATTGGTTTCCACACATCAAAGATGCAAATAACGATACAGCTTATATTGAGGTAAGATGAATGTCATCCTTCCACAGGGGCTGAGTGTGTTTACTGGGAAAAAATAGCATTTCTCCTCATTTTACTAGTTCCAGGGTGGTGAGAACTCAGTGTCTCAAATAACTAGGAGCTGTTGACTAAGGATCAGGAATTTGTTTATCAAAAAACTTTTCCATATTTTCTGTCTCTTTTCAGTATAAGACGTGTAAAGATGGAAGTGTTCTTGGGGTGACCGTGACGAGGATAGCACTGCTGACACACTGTCAGGCACTCACACAGGCCTGCGGTTATACAGAAGGTGTGGATGGCCCTGAGACTCCCTTGGATCTGGGTTTTTGGAGATTCCCCACTGACCAGGGATGCCTGATTGCGAGCTAGCCTGTGTGGTTCCTACTGGTACCCATCAAAGTATCATTCTGTTTGTGCCCAACTCTATCTGTCAATTTGTGAACTTACTAAGTAGTAGTGATGCAGCTTGAACAGGCACAGGGACTTCAGCTGAAACTCCAAAATGAGAGTGCTGGTAATGGGGGCTCTACCATCCTTCTAGGTGATGCATTCTTACAGTGTCCTCATGTGACATTTTCCATGTGTGCACCTATGGAGCCCTGCCTATATCCTCATTTCATATGTCCTTGAAGGCTCAGTCTCAAAAGAGGTATGCGAACTTCACCACATAGATTTGGAAATGTGTGATCACCTCACAGTTGGCACACATGCACTAATCCCCACCTGCACATGACTATGCTTTTAGAAACTCTTTCTGTGTAAGCGCCATGTTTCAGCCCACTCTTCATTATTCAATAAGGAGTTTTGAGAATAGGTTTTTCAAGCTTTGCTGGAGGACAGTTACTTTTCCTGGTCTGTTTCCTCTGATTATGAGAAGTAGAGTGAATGGCAGTAACCATGGCAATGGGTTTGAGTGGACCAAGAGAAGGAACAGCTAAAGCAACAGCTTCAGGAATCTCTGGCCTGTTCCCCAACTGCAGACAAGCAGTATCTGGGACCTGAAGAAGCCAGCAGTGGTCCCTAGCTTCACTTCTAAGTGACTTTCCTATTTCCTGCTGTTCATGTGATCTCCTCATCCTTTCCTGTTTTATGAATAATGTGTTTCCTATACATGCTGTATTAATGGTTAGACTAATACTTCAAGAAACACTGACTCTAATCTCTATTATTCCTTTTGCCAAAACATACTTACTTGTGTGTTTTGGTCTACATGAAGATCCAGAGCTGTCACCTTTTTGGTATCAGAAGCAAATATATATATATATATATATATATATATATATATATATATATATATATATATATATATACTGTATATATTATACAGTATATATAACTTCATTACTTTACTTCGGATATCTGTATTTTAAATTAGTCTTCTTGGTCCATTTTATTCTGTGATAGGAGATCAGGAAATAAAATAGAATGCTTAAACCTTTGGTAAATATTTCCAGACAGAATGAAGAGACCATAAACTCTCATCCCTGTGCTGCTTCAATACAGCCCTGTCTTGATGTATCTCACCTTCTTGATTGTCCCACCCCATCACCCTTAAAGAGTTCTGAAGTGACAAAGCAAGCCTATGCACTGCCAAAAATTCCCCTTCGTGTTTTCCTGTTGTGACAACACAGTCTTATGTTGGAGAAATTAAAAGAAAATCTCAGGAAGGCAGAAACAAATAGGAAGGTATATGGTTGTGGGGTTTTTGTAGGTTGTTTTTTTTTTTGTGGGGATTGGGGAGTTGTTATATGACAGTGATTTTAGAAGTCTTACTATATGTCCAATCTGGCTTTGAGTTAGTTGTGCAGCCCAGCCTTGGTCTCAAAGTTGTGATCATCCCAAGTGCTGAGATCACAAGCCTGCCCCACGGTGTCTGATACAGTAAAATGTTTTTCAGTGGTGATATGTGGGCAGGTATTGCATTTACTTACATGCCTGAATGTTATACTGGAAACATTCTTCAGCCTGGCCAGCACTCCTTAGTGGTCTATGAGTGACTATAGAATTTCTGTAAAGACAGAGTGATATGGTATTCTTCTAAGATCTAGGATGACCCCTCAGGTTTGGGTTTTCCTTTCAGTTTCACTGATACTGCCCTATCATGTCAAGTAAAACTTCTAATTCTTCTTTTGTACAGCTGAAACTATTGTGAATGTTCTAGACTTCAAGAAGGATGTGGGGCTCTGGCATGGCATACTGACAGTAAGTAAGCCCCTTTCATGCCTCTTATATCTAATGTGGAAGTGTGTCCAGCTTCTGCAAGGTCCCTTCTCACATTATAAAAAAAGAAATATTGTATTAAGAGTCATATTGTCTACTTAGCCAGCTTACTGCAACAGTACAATAAAGACAAGTAGTCTTAGAAAAACTTTTTTTTTAAAACTTGGACCCATATATTGAGGCAATAGCTATATTAAGGTACCAAGGTCTTTACTAAATTTGGGCTCTGAAGGTTTCCTGCTGGTGTTACTGTTGCCTTATCTGTCAAGAAAGCTTTTCCACTCTAGCTAGAATGTTCTTACTAAATTTTTTTTTAAGAGTCAGGGGGTCTGGTAATAGATTATTGGCAAGGAAGAAAGGATTTTAGACTTGGCCTTAAAAATTTAATATGAATTATGGAGAGATATTTGTCTCATTTTCAGAGCTACTTGAAAAGTGGTGGTGCTGAACTAACTGTAGATACTGTAGGAGAGAAATGACTTTAGACTGGGAAGGTATTCTTGGCACTTAAAAAAAGGAAAAAAAAAATGCCTGCTTGGGATTTCCCACCTATTTCATATAAGGAAGTTTTGACTGGTTTTTTTTCTTAATAGTTTCTTAGGCTTCCTCATAATTTATTTCCCGAAGTAGAAAACCCCAGTAATTTTTACATAAATGTTAGGAATATAAATATTAGTTTGTTACTTATTAGTGAGCCAGACGTATTTGTATGACCCATGAACATTTAATTATCTTGTAGATAGTCTGCTCATGGACCCTTCTGGCCTCTGTGTTCCAGTAAGGCTTACTTATAATGTCTGGATGTTTTTATATGTAGGAATGCAGAAACATGGTTCAGAATGTTGGCAGGCTAACGTGTGCTGGAGCAGAGAGAATAACACAGGTTCGGGGTTGGAGATTTAAGAAACCTGCATACAAGGCTCTGCCCCTGTTGTAGCTATGACTCTAGTGAGTGTCATATTCATGTGCATAAGAAGCTCTCTTTAGGACTGAAAATTAAATGCAGAGATTTTTGGATATTAGGCAAATGCTACCATTGAGCTATAGCCTGACTTTTGGGGGTTTTGTTTTTTGAGATAAAGTCTCAATAAGTTATCTAGACAGGCCTTGAAATCATCCTACCTCTACCTCCCAAGTAGATGGAGGGGGGGGGGCGGGTCTTGTGTTTAGCATAAGAATGGTGTGGCTTGGTAGTGATTAAGCACATAGTCTTCCTGCATTTGTGATACATGTGCTTCTATTGTCATGTCCATGAGAACAGAAATGGTTATGATCAGAGTTAGTACCTCTAGTAGCATATGCCTTGCTTCTGATTATGCAGTGTCTTCTGTATGCCTGGTTTATCCAGCCTCCGTACCTCTAGTAGCATATGCCTTGCTTCTGATTATGTATTGTCTTCTGTATGCCTGGTTTATCCAGCCTCCACTAAGAGTGTCACCAGTTCTTCTCAAGTTGCTCTTTTGTTGACAGTATACTTTAATTCTATTGTTCTACATCCCTTTCTGCAGTACTTAGACTCACAAACTGCCCTTTTGTTGACTCCTCCTAAAGCCTGATGATTGAACACATGGTAGCACATACTCTGCCTCATCCTGGAGGTGCAGAAGCCCCTTCTTCTTAGAACTCAGTGGGAAGAAGCCCCTAAAAGCAGATTAGGGTTGCACAGGTTCTGTAGATACCTCTTCCTGGTAGGGGTTCTACAATTGTAATTTTCATTTTCACTTGGAGCTTCTCCCTTTGAAATACTGATTTTCAGTGTACAAAAGCCAAGCCAAAAAGCATTGACTTGATGTTTACAGTCTGTAGTCCTTCATGGTGCTATGTAACAGATCCAAGCTACATGTAAAACTCCTGAATTTTAATCACAACCTATGTGCATCAACCATTTATACAGTCAATTTTTATTTTTATCATCCACTTTAAGGAACTATCTGTCTTAGAATCTCAATATACATTGGCCAAGGCTAGATGGAAGACTGGTGCAGACAGCTTTCCAAAGTTGCATGCCTTACAGTCTCTTAACCAGCAAAATTAATTTCGGAAACAATTATTATATTCTTCTTTGAAAAGGAAGTGAACTTTTAGAATGAAAGACTATAAAACTAAATGTTGTGTATTTGTTTGTAGTTGACAGTTACATGTTTAAGTAATCCCATGGAATTTTAGTAGATGTAATATGTGTTAAGATGAGAGCAGAAGAGTTGGCATGGAACATGTAGCATTGCTTTCCAAAAACATTCAGAATTTCTCTAGTAGTTACACTGAAGCTATGAGTCTTTTTTTGCCTTTGTTACACTACTATCCTATAGAAAATTAAAAGTTATCACTTCTTGGTCATTTGACTAAGATTAAGCACAGTATACTAGAGGTTCATCTTCCCATCTAGCTGTATTTTGTGTGCATTTACCACCCCTTCATCACATCTGAATTCACATATTAAGCGCCTAATAAGACTACTGTATTTTTTCTTCTTTGAAATCCACATTTTAACTTCCACATATAAATAACACCATGTAATATTCTGTCTTTCTGTGTGTGACTGATTTTGATTAACATAATGTCCTCCAGTTATATTCATATTGCAACACACAGCAAGGCTCCATTTTTGTTTTTTGTTTTTATTGTTTGTTTGTTTTCGGGACAGGATTTTCTGTGTAATTTTGGCTGTCCTGGACTCACTTTGTAGACCAGGCTAGCCTCGAACTCACAGAGATCCGCTTGCCTCTGCCTCCCAGGTGCTGAGATTAAAGGTGTGTGACATCCCCCCCACAGTTCCATTCTTATGTTTCAAAAATATTCTACTGTATGTATCACATTTTCTATCCATTCTTCTATTAAATAGATACCTAGCTTAAATCTGTATCTTGTCTGTTATAGATAGTGCTACAGTAAGATCATGAGTGTGATGTCTCTTCAGCATACTGATTTCAGTATGCCTGGTAGTGATCCTGGTACATCCCATTGTAGTTGTCTTGTTATGGTTGTTTGTATGTGTGTTTTGCAATCTTCAAACTATTTTACACTATTGCTATACTAATGTACATTCCTACAAATTCTCTTTGAGATTTCCTCTTCTTTGACTATTTGCAAGCTTTTTTTTTTTTTTTTTTGGTAATAGCCATTCTGAGAGGGTTGATAACTCATTGTAGTTTTGACTTGCATTTTCCTGGTTTGTAGTGATGAACAGTTTTCCCATAAATATCTTAGGTATTTACATATAATTTTCTTATTTGGGGCATATGGTGTGTTGTGTGTATGTTGTGCTCTGTGTATGTGCCCGTGTGTGTGTGTGTATGTGTGTATGTATGTAGAAGGCAAAAGTAAATATCCAGTGTCTATCTTTTTGAGACAGGGTCTTCACTCTTTGAAGCTGCAGCTCGTTACCTTGTTTTTTGTTTTTTGTGGGTTTTTTTTTTCCAGAGCTAAGGACCGAACCCAGGTCCTTGCCCTTGCTTGCTAGGCAAGCGTTCTACCACTGAACTAAATCCCCAACCCAGAAGCTGGAGCTCATTGACTGGATTAGGCTGGCTAGCCAGTGAGCTTCAGGGATTTCCCTGTCTGTGCCTCCTCACTTCTCTAAGTGCTGCATTACATGACACCATGTACAGCTTTTTACATGGTTGCTAGGGGCTCAAAACTTACATCTTTATGCTTGCCTGGCAGGCATGCCACCAACTGAGCCATATCTTCCTAAGCACAAAGATGACCCTTTTGGGGTTCTTTCTAATGCAATATTTTAATGAGAAAAGGATTTGGACTAAAATTCTTTTTATCTGTCAGGAGTAGTTGAGCAGACTGGATGGACTAAACTCTAAGAGGTTGTTTTGTCTTAATAGATTATACCAGAGTATACCCTAAGAATATTGAGCCTAACTTGAGTCAGCCATCTTGTCCCCTGAAAACTTCTCTTGTGTTAGTCAACCTCAGTAACTCCTTGAAGTGTTCCTGTTTGTTTCTGCTGCCTGCTGTGCCTTCACTTACATATTTTCCCTGTATTAGAACAGTGAGCCCTCTCCTCTTGTACCTCCACCTCTTTGCTTATCTCTGTGTTCATCCTTTGGTTTCAGAGTGTCATGAACATGATGCACGTCATCAGCATCCCGTACTCACTGATGAAGGTAAACCCCCTCTCCTGGATCCAGAAGGTCTGCCAGTACAAAGGTTGGTCTCTCCTGGGCTTGCGGGTGATTTGGTGACAAGCTAATTCACCATTACCCAAGATTCAGTTTCCTGTTTTCTTCAGCTCCACACAGTCTGGTGGTGACACATGATAACTTCTATTTTCCTTTGTAGCTAAAGTGGCTTGCGTGAAATCAAGAGACATGCACTGGGCACTTGTAGCACATAGAGATCAGAGAGATGTCAACTTGTCCTCCCTCCGCATGTTAATAGTGGCTGATGGAGCAAATCCTTGTAAGTGAAGCATCAATTTTAGATTCAGAGACGAGCAAACCTCAGAGCTCCTTGTTTTTCACATGTCATTCTTGGCACTTTGATGTTTTTGGGGTTTTTTTTTGTTTTGTTTTTGTTTTTTCTAATCTGTATATTGGTTGAGACTATCTTAAAATAACCAAGCAGTGTTCTTCTTAAAGACCAGGATAACAGAGTGATTAAGGACAGGGTGTTCACAGTCTGCAGGCCTAAAGTCAAAAGAAACATTCAGTTGCTTTTTAATTTGTTTTCTTAACTCTACAGTGGTAGTCAGATCATAATCCTTGAGGATGAAATGGGTCAGTCCCTAAGTATAGTTCTTTCTCATAGAATAAAAGATCAGGGAGTACTATTTTATGGTTTACTGTAGTTTTATTGATCAATAAGTAAAGCTATTGTTTTAATAAAACTTAATTATAAAACAATAAAACTCAAATAAAATAAGTTAGATTTTCATAAAATATCCTTTACATGCCTTGAAATAGCTTGGTGTTACTTGTCTATAACATCAGAAGACAACTGAATGAAAGACTGTTTCTGACCTCATAGGTAAACTGCTTAGCTGTATTTGTAAACTAGAGTAGGCTGTGCTTTCTTGATGCCTGATGGGTGAAAGTCAAGTTAGAAACAAATAGCTTAGTTTATAAATGATTCCCTTACTTCTAAAATAATTTTCTAAACTGTAAAGTAATTAATTACTTTTTGTATACATCACTTCAAAACATCTTACATAAAACAAAGTTAATTTTGTATTTGAAAGTCATACATTAGTTAGGCACAGTAGCGCATGCCTGTAATCCCAGCATTCAGGGAGGCAGAGGCAGGCAGATCTCTGTGAGATCGAGGGCAGCCTGTTCTACGAAAGCAAATTCAGGACATCCAAGGCTACACAGAGAAATCCTGTCTCAAAAAAAGTTATATATTTCTTAGGGTATTATTAATTAATGCAAATTCGTCTAAGCGAAGTTTTCTTTTTTTAGATTGACACATTTTTCTAGAACTTGCATACTGAAAGTTGTAGACCAGGTTTCAGGGAAGTTAATAAAGTAAATTCATTAGTCAGCAAAAGTGTTTTACATGTAGAAGTTACAGTTTTTAAATTTTTTTTCTAAAGGTTTACAAATATTATCTTTCAATGTAACGTAAATAATAAATTGTAGTAAATGTTTCGTTTCTCCATAGTGCCTTACTCTGTTTATGTCTGAATACTAGCTTCAGATTTATTTTTGCTGTAATAATTTTAAGTCAATCACAGTGTTAAGCTTATCTGACCATTGTCCCTCTTTCCCTCCAGGGTCTATTTCTTCTTGTGATGCGTTTCTCAATGTCTTCCAGAGTAAAGGCCTTCGGCAGGAGGTCATCTGTCCCTGTGCCAGCTCACCAGAGGCCCTCACTGTGGCAATCCGGAGGTATTGGGTCATGTCAGTTATAGTATACAGCTGTCCTAATGGAGCAACTGAAAGAGGGGCAAGTCAATGCATTAAGCATGTCTAAGCATTAAGTAGTTAATGCTTAGGTTGAGCTTTAAGAATATGCTTTAAATTCTCTAAAGTGAGTTCTTTATTTCTTACATGTAAAAATGGATTCTCTTGAATTTTCTAGATTGGTTAGTTAGAAATAATATTTCTGGTTTTCTCCCTTTTCATTCTTTCCTGAGTTGTTAGAAGATGTGGGATTGGCATGTTTTTCTGTGTGTGTGTATGTATTTTAATGTATACAGTGTTATATCTGCATGAATGCATTCATACCAAAAGAGGGCACCAGATCTCACTATTGATGGTTGTGAGCCACCATGTGGTTGCTGGGACTTGAACTCAGGACCTCTGGAAGAGCAGCCAGTGCTCCTAACCTCTGAGCCATCTCTCTAGCCCGGTTTTCAGGTTTTACTACTCAAGTTTCATCGTCTTGTATAAAGCTCTGCCTTTTAATTCGGGGTAGAATGATGTAAATGTTGGATCATGACCCCAGATATGTGGTTTCATTTTCATCTCTACTTTTTGTCTCATAGAAAAATGTACTTTAGTCAGATGTAGAAGCACATACTTTTAATCCCAGCACTTGAGAGGCAGAGGATCTCTGTGAGTTCAAGACCTATCTGGTCTACATAGTAAGTTTCAGACACTACATAGCAAGATTATGTTACAAAAAGAATGAAAGTGAGAAAAAGAAAAGGACGGAAAAGAAACATTGGATTTCTAAGCTTTTTAGCAGCATGGTTCCACATCAAGAGTTCTGAAGACTGTGATGACCAGCTATCTCACAGCCTGGATTTAAAGTATCCTGAGATGCTTTTGCTGGAAGCAACATTATTCACTATTGATCATAAGTCACTTGAGCCTGCTTCAGAACTGCACAGTACAGGGGAGAGGAAGTAGTTTTAGAGATGTAAAATTTATTCTACTGGAGTAAGAAAAAACAAGCCCTGTAAATGGATGCAAGGAAGAATCATCTGATCAGCATCAACAGTAACTGGTGCTGGCTGTCAGTCACCACTCCAGGCTCTCAGTTATCAACACTCATGAGCGTGTTGAAGGTCTCCGAAGCTTGTAACTTACTTTTCATTGTTTTGTGGCCTAGCTCTAAGGGGTTTTTATTCCAAGTAATGGATGTGCAGTCCATTATGAGAAGAGGTATATTGAAAACTCCTTGTTCAAAAGCAGAAGTTGTGTTTTATTTTAATAGAGAGTGTGTTCCAAGTCCTAATTAAATTCAGTGTGTCATGCACAAGTGAAAACAAGATGTGAATATGGCAGGGGAACTTGTTTAGAAGAAGCTCAGCTTGAGTGGGAAGGAGATGAAGGAGGGGAATGGCAGGATGAAAACAACCAAAATGCATTATACATATGCTTGAAATTGTCAAAGAATTTTTAAAAATTAAAAATAGAGTTTCCTAAAAATATTGACTGGAAGAGTCTGTAAGCTACTTTTCTTGCTGCTTTGAGGAAATACTTGACAAAAGAAACTTAGGGAAGGCTCACAGATGGAGCATACAGTTCATTGGTGCAGGGAAGGCATGATGGAAAGAGTAGGAGGCAACAGGTTACATTGCATCAGCAATCAAAGGCTCAGAGTGATGAAGCTGGTATTCAGCTAGCTTTCTCCTTTCATGTTAAATCTGGAACCCTGAACTACTTTCATTGAGTATGTAGCTTCTCTCCTCCGTTAAACCTTTCTGCACATACCCTTCTATGTAGCGGCAGAAGGTAATTCCACTTCCAGTGAAGTTGACAATGAAATTTAACCATTACAAATATTTTTTTAGGTTAGAAAACCTGTGATGTTCTTAAATTTTGTTACGCTATTAACTATATTATAGTTCTGAGAAACTGTAAATTCTTTAAAGTATAAGCCAGTTTTAATCTTGTCAAACTGGAAATTGCCTGTCATTACTTTAAATGGATGATAAAACATGTTATTGGCAAGAATGCAGTCTCTATGCTTTAGAAGTATTATATCATAGGTGCCTCTGAATAACCTGACTTTGACCTGGAAACCTGAAACACATTTAGGGTGTATACAAGTTTATCCTGATTGTCTTCTTCCAGGATCACTTTAAAATATGTGTTTGATTTATGCTCCTAAGACTAGATATCAAGAAGATGGAGCGTCAAGTTTGGTGGAGGCCAAGTGTCTAGAGTCTTGAGTTTGAGCCCAGGCTTGCTGATGCTTGGGCGCCACATAACCAACAGAAATAACAACTAAATCAGATGCAGTGATCATATCATATAGTCCATCTTCTGCTCATTTAACACCTTTTAAAAATAGTGATGAAAACGAAGTGTCCTTTGAAACCAATGAGCCCAGATCCTTTCTTTGTGATGATTTCTTAAAACATCTAAGGCCTCCAATGAAAACTTTATTAGCAAGAACACATTTTCTGGAACAGCAAATTATCCAGTCAATTCTATACATGTGGATCACATGCTTGTGTCTTTTTTGGTAGCTGTGCTACTGCTTAATAGTCCTGCAGAATCTTAAACACTTATATTCAAATGACAGTCCAGAGATTACTATATCCAATTCTCTCACTTTTCAGTGGAACAAACTGAGGCCTTGGAACAAGTGCCTTGGTGAAAGCTATGTGGCACCCAAGCATCAGCAAGCCTGGGCTCAAACTCAAGACTCTAGACACTTGGCCTCCACCAAACTTGATGCTCCATCTTTCATTTGACCCTGTTTTTATCAGGTATCTTCAAGGCTGGCTGCAAAGTCCTCCTCTGTGGCCTAACTGCTCCTCCCCTGGGGGTGGGGGGAGGTCAAAGAGCCTGCCCTTGAGATCCTGTTAGAAATAGTCCTTGTTCCCCTTACTTTGGAAAACTACTTGGTTACTGAGCTACCACGGGCCACATCCGAGCAGAAGTTCTAGGTTATATCCATAGATGGTCCTTGGTTGAGTGTCAGTCTCAGAAAAGACCCTGTGCCCGGATATATTTGGTACTTGTAGAGCTCCTATCCTTTCCATATGATACTAACTCCCCTTCTTTCATATGATTCCCTGCACTCTGCCATGGTTTGGTTATGAGTCTTAGTGTCTGCTTTGAAAGACTGCTAGGTAGAGTCTTTCAGATGCCTTTTGCGGTAGACTCCTGTCATACATTCAATGCGCATCCCATTTGTCTTTCTAAATAAGGATTGATCATCTTCACCCATGTCCACTTTCTTGATTATCTTCTTTAGGTGTATAGATTTCCTTATGTTTATCATATCTTGTAGGTCTATATAAGCGAGTATATACCAAGTTTGTCTTTCTCCTTCTGGGATACTTCACTCAGAATGATCTTTTCTAGATCCCACCATTTGCCTGCAAATTTCATGATTTCCTCCTTTTTGATTGCTGAGTAGTATTCCATTGTGTAAAAATACCACAATTTCTGTATCCATTCCTCTGTTGATGGACATCTGGGTTGTTTCCAAGTTCTGGCTATTAAAAATAAAGCTGCTACAAACATGGTTGAACAAATGTCCTTGTTGTGTACTTGAGCAAATTTTGGGTATATACCTAGGAGTGGTATAACTGGGTCTTGAGGTAGCACTACTCCTAATTGTCTGAGAAAGCGCCAGAATGACTTCCAAAGTGGTTGTACCAGTTTACATTCCCACCAGCAATGGAGGAGGGTTCCTTTTTCTCCACAACCTCTCCAGCATGTGTTGTCACTTGAGTTTTTCATCTTGGCCATTCTGATGGGTGTAAGGTGAAATCTCAGGGTTGTTTTGATTTGCATTTCCCTAATGGCCAATGAGGTTGAGCATTTCTTTAAGTGTTTCTGTGCCATTTGGTGTTCCTTTTTCGAGAATTCTCTGTTTAGCTCCGTTCCCCATTTTTTAATGGGATTACTTGGTTTGTTGCTTTTCTGCTTCTTTAGTTCTTTATATATACTGGATATTAGCCCTCTGTCAGATAAAGGGTTGGTGAAGATTCTTTCCCAATCTGTAGGCAGTCGTTTTGTTTTGATGACTGTGTCTTTTGCTTTACAGAAGCTTTTCAGTGTGATGAGGCCCCATTTATTGATTGTTGCTCTTAGAGCCTGTGCTGTTGGTGTTCTGTTCAGGAAGTTGTCTCCTGTGCAAATGAGTTCTAGGCTGGTCCCCACTTTTATTTCCAACTGATTTAGAGTATCTTGTTTTATGTTGAGGTCCTCGATCCACTTTGACTTTAGTTTTGTGCAGGGTGATAAATATGGATCTATTTTCATTTTTCTGCATGTAGACATCCAGTTGGACCAGCACCATTTGTTGAATATACTGTCTTTTTTCCATTGAATGGATTTGGCTTCTTTGTCAAATACCAAATATTCATAGGTGTGTGGGTTTATTTCTGGGTCTTCTATGCGGTTCCATTGATCCTCCTTTCTGTTTCTATGCCAATACCATGCAGTTTTTATTACTGTTGCCCTGTAGTACAGCTTGAGATCGGTGATGGAGATACCTCCAGATGATCTGTTGTTGTACAGGATCGTTTCCGAGATTCTGGGTTTTTTGTTTCTCCATATGAAGCTGAGACTCTTTTTTTCAAGGTCTGTAAAGAATTGTGTTGGTATATTGATGGGAATTGCATTGAATCTGTAGATTGCTTTTGGCAGGATGGCCATTTTCACATTGTTAATCCTACCAATCCATGAGCACGGGAGATCTTTCCATCTTCCGAGATCTTCGATTTCTCAAACAGGTCTTTCACTTGCTTGGTTAGAATCACACCAAGGTACTTTATGTTATTAGTGGCTATTGTGAAGGGTGTTGTTTCCCTAATTTCTTTCTCAGCCTTTTTGTCTTTGGTGTACAGGAGGGCTTCTGATTTTTTGAGTTGATTTTGTAATCTGCCGCTTTGCTGAAGGTGTTTATCAGCTGAAGGAGTTCTCCGGTTGAATTTTTGGGGTCGCTCATGTATACTATCATATCATCTGCAAATAGTGACACTTTGACTTCTTCCTTTCCGATTTGTACCCCCTTGATCTCCTTTAGTTGTCTTATTGCTCTGGCTAGGACTTCAAGAACTATGTTGAAGAGATATGGAGAGAGTGGGCAGCCTTGTCTTGTCCCTGATTTCAGTGGGATTGATTTAAGTTTCTCTCCATTGAGTTTGATGTTGGCTGTTGGCTTGCTGTATATTGCCTTTACTATCTTTAGGTATGTGCCTTGTATCCCTGATCTCTCCAAGACTTTAAACATGAATGGGTGTTGGACTTTGTCAAATGCTTTTTCAGCATCTAAGGAGATGATCATGTGTTTTTTCTCCTTCATTTTGTTTATGTGGTAGATTACATTGATGGATTTCCATATGTTGAACCACCCTTGCATGCCTGGGATGAAGCCTACTTGGTCATGGTGGATGATATCTTTGATGTGTTCTTGGATTCGGTTTGCAAGTATTTTATTGAGTATTTTTGCATCAATATTCATAAGAGAGATAGGTCTGAAGTTCTCTTTTTTTGTTGGATCTTTGTGTGTTTTAGGTATCAAGGTGACTGTGGCTTCATAGAATGAGTTTGGTAGTGTTCCTTTTGTTTCTATTTTGTGGAATAGTTTGAGGAGAATTGGTGTTAGCACTTCTTTGAAGGTCTTGTAGAATTCTGCGCTGAAGCCATCTGGTCCACGGCTTTTTTTGGAGGGGAGACTGTTAATGACTGCTTCAATTTCCTTGGGAGATATAGGGCTATTCAGTCTTTCTACCTGATCTTGGCTTAATTTTGGTAGATGGAATCTGTCAAGAAAATTATCCATTTCATTTAGATTTTCAAATTTTGTGCCATATAGGTTTTTGTAGTATGACTTAATAATTGTTTGCATTTCCACAGTGTCTGTAGTTATGTCCCCATTTTCATTTCTGATTTTGCTGATTTGAATAGTTTCTCTCTGCTTTTTAGTTAGTTTGGCTAAGGGTTTGTCTATCTTGTTGATTTTCTCAAAGAACCAGCTTTTTGTTTCATTGATTCTTTGGATAGTTTTGTTTCTAATTGATTGATTTCAGCCCTGAGTTTGATTATTTCCAGCCGTCTGCTCCTCTTGGGTGTATCTGCTTCTTTTTTTTCTAGGGTTTTCAGTTGGGCCATTAAGTTGTTTGTATGTGATGTTATGAATTTCTTCTTGCAGGCACTTAGTGCTATAAATTTTCCCCTGAGCACTGCTTTCAATGTGTCCCATAAATTTGGGTATGTTGTGCCTTCATTTTCATTGAATTCTAGGAAGTCTTTAATTTCTTTCTTTATTTCTTCCTTGACCCAGCTGTCATTGAGTAGTAAGTTGTTCAGTTTCCATGTGCGTGTCGGCTTTTTGTTGTTTCTGTTGTTGTTGATGTCCAGCTTTAGTCCATGGTGGTCGGATAGTATACAAGGGATTATTTCAATCCTTTTGTATCTGTTGAGGCTTGCTTTGTCACCCACTATATAGTCTATTTTGGAGAAGGTTCCATGCGGTGCTGAAAAGAAGGTGTACTCTTTTGAGTTTGGGTGAAAAGATCTGTAGACGTCTATTAGGTCAATTTGATTTAGGGATTCTGTGAGTGCTTTTATTTCCCTATTTGGTGTCTGTCTGGTTGATTTGTCCCTTGATGAGAGTGGGGTGTTGAAGTCTCCCACTATTAAGGTATTAGGATCAATGTATGATTTAAGCTTTAATAATGTTTCATTTACGAATGTAGGTGCTCTTGTATTTGGGGCATAGATATTCAAGATTGTGATGTCCTTTTGGTAGATTTTTCCTTTGATGAGAATATAGTGGCCTTCCTTATTTTTTTTGATTAACTTTGGATGAAAGTCTATTTTATTAGATATTAGGATGGCTACTCCAGCTTGTTTTCTAGAACCATTTGCTTGAAAAACATTTTTCCAGCCCTTTACTCTGAGGTGGTGTTTATCTTTGTTGCATAGGTGTGTTTCTTGGATGCAACAGAATGTTGGATCCTGTTTCTGCAACCATTCTGTTAGCCTGTGTCTTTTTATTGGTGAGTTGAGTCCATTGATATTGATAGATAGTAGTGACCAATGCATGTTAGTTCCTTTTGTAATGGAGTCAGTGATCTTACCCTGTTTCATTGCTTGTTTTTCTTTCATTTTTGTTGGGATATTATCTGTATGCCCTGTTTTCTTGGGTGAAGTTGTTTTCATTGGATTGGAGTTTTCCTTCCAGTATCTTCTGTAGGGTTGGTTTGCTGTGTAGATTAGTGTGTCTAGTTTTATGTTGAGGTCTTTGATCCACTTGGACTTTAGTTTTGTGCAGGGTAATAAGTATGGATCTATTTGCATTTTTCTACATGTAGACTTCCTGTTAGACCAGCACCATTTGTTGAAGATGCTGTCTTTTTTCCATTGAATGGATTTGGCATCTTTGTCAAAAATCAGGTGTCCATAAGTGTGTGGATTTATGTCAGGGTCTTCTATTCGATTCTATTGATCCAGCAGACTGTTTCTATGCCAGTACCATGCAGTTTTTAGTATTGTTGCTCTGTAGTACCGCTTGAGATCAGGGATGGAGATACCTCCTGAAGATCTTTTACTGTAGAGAATTGCTTTAGCAATTCTGGGTTTCTTGTTGTTCCATATGAAGGTGAGAATTTTTCTTTCAAGGTCTATAAAGAATTGTGTTGGTAATTTGATGGGAATTGCATTGAATCTGTAGATTGCTTTTGGTAAGATGACCATTTTTATTATATTAATCCTGCCAAGCCATGAGCATGGGAGATCTTTCCATCTTCTGATATCTTCTTCTAATTCTTTCTTCAGATACTGGAAATTTTTTTTCATACAAGTCTTTGACTTGCTTGGTTAGATTCACACCAAGGTACTTTATGTCCTTTGTTGCTATTGTGAAGGGTGTTTTTTCCCTAATTTCTTTCTCAGCACTTTTGTCCTTTGTATACAGGAAGGCTACTGATTTTTTTGAGTTAATTTTGTATCCAGCCACTTTGCTGAAGGTGATAATCAGCTGTAGGAGTTTCCTGGTAGAGTTTTTGGGGTCACTCAGGTATGCTATCATATCATCTGCAAATAGTGATACTTTGACTTCTTCTTTTCCAAATTGTATCCCCTTGATCTCCTTCCATTGTCTTATTGCTCTAGCAGGGACTTCAAGAACAATGTTGAAAAGATATGGAGAGAGTGGACAGCCTTGCCTTGTCCCTGATTTCAGTGGGAATGATTTAAGTTTCTCTCCATTGAGTCTGATGTTGGCTATAGGCATGCTGTATATCGCCTTTACTATGTTCAGTTATGTGCCTTGTATTCCTGATCTCTCCAATACTTTAAACATGAATGGATGTTGGATTTTGTCAAATGCCTTTTCAGCATCTAAGGAGATGATCATGTGGTTTTTCTCCTTCAGTTTGTTTATGTGGTGGATCACATTGATGGATTTCCGTATATTGAACCACCCCTGCATGCCTGGGATGAAGCCTACTTGGTCGTAGTGGATGATGTATTTGATGTGTTCTTGGTTTCGGTTTGCAAGTATTTTGTTGAGTATTTTTGCATCAATGTCCATGAGGGAGATTGGCCTGAAATTCTCTTTCTTTGTTGAGTCTTTGTGAGGTTTAGGTACCAACGTGACTGTGGCTTCATAGAATGAGTTTGGTAGTGTTCCTTTTGTTTCTATCTTGTGGAATAGTTTGAAGAGTATTGGTGTTAGCTCTTCTTTGAAGGTCTGGTAGAATTCGGCGCTGAAACCATCTGGCCCTGGGCTTTTTTGCATGGTAGACTTTTGATGACAGCTTCTATTTCCTTAGGGGATATAGGACTATTTAATTGGTTTGCCTGGTATTGATTCAGCTTTGGTATGTAGAATCGGTCAAGAAAATTGTCCATTTCATTTAGATTTTCAAATTTTGTGGCATATAGACTTTGGAAGTAAGACCTAATTATTGTTTGGATTTCTGCAGTGTCTGTGGTTATGTCCCCCTTTTCATTTCTGATTTTGTTGATTTGGATAGTTTCTGCCTTTTAGTTAGTTTGGCTAAGGGTTTGTCTATGTTGTTGATTTTCTCAAAGAACCAGCTTTTGGTTTCATTGATTCTTTGAATTGTTTTATTTGTTTCTAATTGATTGATTTCAGCCCTGAGTTTGATTATTTCCAGCCGTCTATTCCTCTTTGGTGTGTCTCTTTCTTTTTTTTTTTTTTTCCTAGGGCTTTTAAGTGAGCCATTAAGTTGCTTGCATGAGATGTTTCAAATTTCTTCTTGAAGGCACTTAGTGCTATGAACTTTCCTTTTAGCACTGCTTTCATTGTGTCCCATAAGACTGGGTATGTTGTGCCTTCATTTTAATTGAATTCTAGGAAGTCTTTTATTTCTTTCTTTATTTCTTCTCTGACCCAGCTGTCATTTAGAAGCAAGTTGTTCAGTTTTCATGGGTGTGTAGGCCTTTTGATATTTTTGTCATTGAGGTCCAGTTTTAGTCCATGGTGATCAGATAGGATACAAGGGATTATTTCAATCTTCTTGTATCTGTTGAGGCTTGCTTTTTGACCAACTATATGGTTTATTTTGGAGAAGGTTCCATGAGGTGCTGAGAAGGTAAATTCTTTTGAGTTTGGGTGAAAGGTTCTGTAGATGTCTGTGAGGTCCATTTGATACATGACCTATGTCAGAGTTATTGTTTCTTTGTTTAATTTCTGTTTTGTTGACCTGTCCTTTGTTGAGAGTGGGGTGTTGAAGTCTCCCACTATTAATGTGTGGAGATCTATGTGTGGTTTAAGTTTTATTAAAGTTTCTTTTACAAATGTGGGTGCACTTGCATTTGGGACATAGATATTCAGGATTGTGACATCTTCCTGGTGGATTTTTCCCTTGATGAACATGAAATGTCCTTCTCTATCTCTTTTGATTAATTTTGGTTGAAAATCTACTTTATTAGATATTAGAATGGCTACTCCTGCTTGCTTCTTGGGTCCATTTGCTTGGCAAACCATCTTCCATCCCTTTACTGTCAGGTAATGTTTATCTTTGTGATTTAGGTGTGTTTCTTGTATGCAACAGATTGTTGGGTCTTGTTTATGCATCCATTCTGTTAGTCTGTGTCTTTTTATTAGAGAATTGAGTCCATTGATGTTGAGGGAGAGTAATGAGCAGTGGCTGTTAGATCCTTTGATATTGATGTTGGCCATGGTAGTGTGTTTGTGTGTTTGGCTACTTTTTGTTTTGCTCTAGTGAGGTTATTTATTTTCTATGATTTCATGAAAGTAGTTAGTTTTCTTGCGTTGTATTTTTTCTTCTAGTATCTTCTGTAACGCTGGATTTGTGTGTAGGTATTGTTGAAATTTGTTTTTGTTGTTGAACATCTTGTTTTCCCCGTCCATGAGGACTGAGAGTTTTGTTGGGTACAGTAGCCTAGGCTGACATTTGTGTTGTCTTATTGTCTGCATGATATCTGCCCAGGCTCTTCTGGCTTTAATAGTTTCTGTTGAGAAGTCAGGTGTGATTCTGATGGGTTTGCCATTATATGTTACTTGGCTTTTTTCCCTTGCAGCTTTTAGTATCTTTCCTTTGCTCTGTATACTTATGTTTTGATTATTATGTGACGGGAGGATTTTCTTTTCTGGTCTAATTTATTAGGGGTTCTGTAGGCCTCTTATATTCTTATAGTCTTCCTCTTTAAGTTGGGGAAATTTTCTTTAATGATTTTGTTGACAATATTTTCTGGGCTTTGGAGGAGGGAATCTTCTTTTTCCTCTATTCCTATTATTCTTCGGTTTTGTCTTTTTATGTTGTCTTGGATTCCTTGGATGGTTTGTGTCAGTAATTTTTTAGATTTATTATTTTCTTTGACGGATACATCGATTTCTTCCATTGTATCTTCCACACCTGTGATTCTTTCTGCCATCTCTTCAGGTCTGTTGGTTATGCTTACCTCTGTAGTTCCTGTTTTCTTTCCTAGGTTCTCCCTCTCCTTGATTTCCTTCGTTTGTGTTTTCTTTAATTCTTCCAATTCTATCTTCAGATCTTGAACCGTTTTGATTTCCTTCACCTGTCTGACTGTATTTTCCTGTTTTTCCTTCAATTCCTTCAGCTATTTGTTTGAATGTTCCTCTGTTTTATTTCTTTCAGTGACACAGACTGTTTGGCTGCATCTTCCTGTATTTCTGTATGGATGACCATAATCTGTTTTAGTATATCTTCCCCTAATTCTTTACGCATTTTATTTACTTCCTTCATTAACCTCTTCATTAGCATAGATGTAATGTCATCTTCTTGAATTTCACTTATGTTTGGGTGTCCAGGGCTACTTGCCCCTGGATAACTGGGTTCTGGGGATGCCATGTTGTTTTGCCTTTTGTTGGTTGTGCTTTTTCGCTGGCCTCTACCCATCTCTCTGTCTCAGGTATTATCTGTTAATTTCTGGTGCCTGCTGAGTTCTGGGGCAGGGAGAATCCACTTGGCGGGGTTCTGAAGTTCTCCTCTGCTTTTTGGGTATGGTCAACTGAATAGTGGTACTTCTCAGGAATTGGCACAGTTCACTTCAGGTCTGTGGACCTGTATGGTAACTGTGGTATTCAGGAAGGTTCTCCTTTCATCAGGAGAGGTCCTGGTGACGGCTGTCCTGCTGCTGGGTTTCTTGCTCTGAATTTAGTGAGCAGCAGCTGTTGCTCTTAAGGTGTAATTTTTGGGTGCAGCCCTCTTGAAGGACCAGGGATTCACACAGTTTTGTCAGTCTAGCTAGGGATAACTGGTTGATCCTTGGCACAGTATCTGAGGGCTGCTATAATGGCTCTCTGGCTTTTGTAGGTCTGAGGATGCAGCTGTGTGCCCCAGTGCCCTAGTGGTACTCAATAATTGCGGGTGAGCCCAGTGCTCCTGCCTGCAGTAGAAGGCTAGAGCCGAGAGTCTCCGTGAATCCAGAAAGTCTTTTGGTGCTGGGTGTCCTGATCATTAGACCTGATGATCCTCCCACTGTGGGTTTTCCTCCTGACAGGGACACTCAGTCTTTGCTTTGGGGACCGCTGTTCTGTCTGGGATGGCGAGTAGAACCCGCAGGCACAGACACGTGTGGCTCTGCCTTTCCGGCCTTTGGGAGCCTGGGTGTCTGCCTAAACTGGGTAATTTTTCCCGAGACCTTTTTGGGTGGGGGTGTCGGCTGAGTGCTCTGAGATCAGACCAGCCGATTCCCTCCCTGTGGGTTAGCACCTGACAGTGAAACTCAGTCTCTCGTGCCCTGGGGCCCACAGTTCTATCTGGGGCAGCAAATCAGATGTGCAGGCAGGGCTCTGTGCAGGAGCCTGGGTCCCTGGCTTTGGCTCTGGGCTGGCTCCTGGGGCGCCCGCGGAACCCGAGTCTTTTCCAGGGGATGTCTGGGTGACCTAAGGTCAGTCCCGATCACTTCCTGCACTGGCATGTGGCTCTGGGCTGGCGTCCAAGCGTCTGGCAGAACCGGGATCTCTTCCATGGTTTAGCCGGGTGAGTTAAAGCTGATTGAATCCACCACTGTGGGGTATCCTCTCACCTGGGAAACACAATCACTTGTGTTTTATGGCTACAAGTTCTGATTGCTGGTCACTGTGCTGATCCTGCTGTGCTGCTAGTCAGAATGAGAGTCCTCCTGGCGCCGCCATCTTGCCCCGCCTCCGCTATGTTCTTGGCTTTGTTCTTAATGGGTCTATCAGTATTCCTGTGTATTCACTGCCACTTAAAGACATGCTAATCTGGGAACAAGTAAAGATCTGTCACCACACACAAAGTGGAATGAACTCTAAATATTCAACAGGATGACTATGCAGAGTTATAAGGAAAGGCACACCATAGCAAGATGTCATCCATGCTTATATTACCAGATTTTTAAATGCTAAGAAGGAAGGATAACCTGAGCCCAGGAGTTGAATCAGCCTGGGCAACATAGCTTACTAGCTCCCGAAAAAGGTATTTTGTCAAGATTTCAAACATCTATGGTGAAAATACATCTCCTGACCCCAAAGCAGTGGAAATATTTATTGGCAAATGTAATAAGATCATTACTAATGAGAATGGAATGCTAAAACAAGTATGTAATGCTAATAAAACATAGATATTACAGTGTTACTCTTCCCCCAGAAAGACACTGATTACAACTGGCAGGACAGTCCCTACAAGGTAACGAATGCTCACAAGGAATAACTGTGTGAAGACATGCTAAGTCATCCTAAAGTTAACTTAATGTGCTAAGCAAAAATCTGACAAATTTGTTCTAAAGCAGCACTTCTCAACCTGTGGGTTGCGACCTATTTGAGAGTCCAACGACCCTTTCACAGGTGTCACATATCAAATATTCTGTATATCAATTATTTAAAGTTTGCAACAGTAGCAAAATTGCAGTTATGAAGTAGTAATGAAATAATTTTATGTTTAGGGTTCACCAAAACATGAGGTATTGTATTAAAGAATCACACAGGATGGTTGAGAACGACTGTTCTAAAGGAAGGAATTTCTTACTATCAACTGCCACAGGTTGCCAAGGATGTCATTCTTAACTGATTTCAGAAACATTTAATACTGGCAGTGCCTGCTTACAGCAGTGAAGTTAAATTGAGTGACAGCTACAAGGTTGTTTTTATTCCTAGTTGCTATTCTGTTTATCCTCCTACTGAAATGTTCATTAAAAAAGTGTTCTTTCCTGTATACCAAAGACAAAAGGGCCGAGAAAGAAATCAGGGAAATGACATCCCTCACAATAGCCACTAATAACATAAAGTACCTTGGTGTGATTCTAACCAAGCAAGTGAAAGACCTGTGAAAAAAACTTTACTTCTCTGAAGAAAGAAATTGAAGAAGATATCAGAAGATTGGAAAGATCTCCCGTGCTCATCGATTGGTAGGATTAACAGTGAAAATGGCCATCCTGCCAAAAGCAATCTACATATTCAACACAATTCCCATCAAAATACAAACACAATTCTTTACAGACTTTGAAAGAAAGAGTCTCAGCTTCATAGGGAGAAACAAAAAATCCAGAATCTCCAAAACGATCCTGAACTACAAAAGATTATATGGTGGTATCTCCATCCCTGACCTCAAGCTGTACTACAGAGCAATAGTAATAAAAACTGCATGGTATTGGCATAGAAACAGAAAGGGGGATCAATGGAACCAAATAGAAGACCCAGAAATAAAGCCACACACCTATGAATACTTGATTTTTGACAAAGCAGCCAAAACCATTCAATGGAAAAAAAGACAGTATATTCAACAAATGGTGCTGGTCCAGCCGGATGTCTACATGCAGAAAAATGAAAATAGATCCATATTTATCACCTTGCACAAAACTAAAGTCTAAGTGGATCAAAGACCTCAATATAAAACCAGACACTCTAAATCGGTTAGAAGAAAAAGTGGGGAACAGCCTAGAACTCATTGGTACAGGAGACAACTTCCTGAACAGAACACCAACAACACAGGCTCTAAGAGCAACAATCAATAAATGGGACCTCATGAAAATGAAAAGCTTCTGTAAAATAAAAGACAGAGTTATCAGAACAAAACAACAGCCTACAGACTGGGAAAGGCTCTTCACCGACCCTATATCTGACAGAGGGCTGATATCAGAATATATAAAGAACTTAACAAGTTAAAAAGCAATAAATCAAGCAATCCAATTAAAAAATGGGGTACAGAGCTAAACAGAGAATTCTCGATAGAGGAATATAGAATGACAGAGAAACACATAAAGAGATGCTCAACATCCTTACCCATCAGAGAAATGCAAATCAAAACGACACTGAGATTTCACCTTACACCCATCAAAATGGCTAAAAGAAAAAACTCAAATGACAACACATTCTGGAGAGGATGTGGAGAAAGGGGAACCCTCCTCCATTGCTGGTGGGAATGTAAACTTGTACAACCACTCTGGAAATCAATCTAGCGCTTTCTCAGACAATTAGGAATAGTGCTTCCTCAAGACCCAGCTATACCACTCCTAGGCATATATCCAAAAGTTGCTCAAGTACACAACAAGAACATTTGCTCAACCATGTTTGTAGCAGCTTTACTTGTAATAGCCAAAATCTGGAAACAACCCAGATGTCCATCACAGAGGAATGGGTACAGAAATTGTGGTATTTTTACACAGTGGAATACTACTAGCAATCAAAAATGAGGAAATCATGAAATTTGGAGGCAAATGTTGGGATCTAGAAAAGATCATTCTGAATGAGGTATCCCAGAAGGAGAAAGACACACATGGTATATACTCACTTATCTAGACCTATAAGATATGATAAGCATAATGAAATCTATACACCTAAAGAATATAAACAAGAAAGAAGACCCGGGGTAAGATGATCAATCCTCACTTAGAAAGACAAATGGGATGGGCATTGGACGTAGGAGAAAGCAAGTAACAGGACAGGAACCTACCACAGAGGGCCTCTGAAAGACTCTGTCTAGCAGTGTATCAAAGTAGATACTAAGACACATAACCAAACCTTTGGCAGAGCGCAGGGAATCATATGAAAGAAGGGGGAGTTAATATGTCCTGGAGAGGACAGGAGCTCCACAAGGACCAAATATATCTGTGCACAGGGGTTTTATATGAGACTGTTTCTCCAACCAAGGCCCATGTATGGATATAACCTAGAACCTCTGCTCGGATGTAGCCCGTGGTAGATCAGTAACCAAGTGGGTACCCTAGTAAGGGGAACAGGGACTATTTCTGACATGAACTCCATGGCAGGCTCTTTGACCTCCCCACCCCTCAAGGGAGGAGCAGCCCTGCTAGGCCACAGAGGAGGACATTGCAGCCAGTCCTGAAGATACCTGACAAAACAGGGTCAGATGAAAGGGAAGGAGCTCCTCCCCTATCAGTGGACTTGGAAATGGGCAGGGAGGAGATGAGGGAGGGAGGGTGGGATTGGGAGGAAATGAGGGAGCAGGATACAGCTAGGATAGAGTTAATAAAATGTAACTAATAATAAAAATAAAAAATATAAAAAAAGTGTGCTTGTCACATGCTTTTATGAGTCCACTCATCTGACCAGGATTTTTATGGATGGTCAGTATAAAAGCACTTTCTATAATTATTATTATTGTTGTTATCATTTACATTTTATTAGCTCTGTATCCCAGCTGTATCCCGCTCCCTCATTCCCTCCCCAATCCCACCCTTTCTCCCTCATCTCCTCCCTATCCCTTTCCAAGTCCACTGATAGGGGAGGACCTCCTCCCCTTTCATCTGGTCCTGTTTTATCAGGTATCTTCAGGACTGGCTGCAAAGTCCTCCTCTGTGGCCTAACAGTACTGCTCCTCCCTTGGGAGGTGGGGAGGTCAAAGAGCTGCCATTGAGTTCCTGTCAGAAATAGTCCCTGTTCCCCTTACTATGGTAAACCAATTGGTTACTGAGCTACCATGAGCTTAAAATTACTTTCTTAAAGAGAGACATGGGTAGGGAAGATGTTCAGAAGGATAGTATGTCATCTGTGCCATTAACAGTGTTTAGAATACAAACATAAAAGACAGATATGTGTGTTGGCACAGACTGTTGCCTAGGACTATTTGCTCTGATAATGAATAAGGTATTGATGGATTCCATATGTCAAGTGCTGGTGTTGGGGGGATGCTTGAGCTCCTTATATAAAACAAACACATCTTTAGAATCTGTCAGCTGGAGGAAGTGTATATTGAACTTTTTCTACATCAGCAATGAGACTCCAGTTATTCATTCATTGAATATGATAGAAGACGTGATCATAGTAATAGTGGTAGAGGTAACATTTAAGAGTGCCAACAATGGCATGGTGAGAAGGTAGGGTAGACTTACTGAAGGACTGGAACAGCAATCACTTGTGACTACATGAGGCATCTTTCAGATCCTTGTTCATAAAACCAATGGCTCTGGAGGAAACATTTTAAGCACACAGCTAGCAGATGCCTCCTTGTCCCTGGAGAAGACTGCTTTCCTACTGCTTTCCTACTGCTTCTCTCCAAACATAAAATGTGTGACCACTTTCCTATAACTATTTGTGTGTGTGTGTGTGTGTGTGTGTGTGTGTGTGTGTGTGTGTGTATCATCACAAGTAGAGATTGATGGCTGCTATTGTTTCCTCTGACAGATGCTATAGGGATTATGAGGATACCAGTAGGCAACTTGGTTATGCTGACACATTACTTTTTTCTGAAATAATGGTGTGCCCTATTTTGCACTGATATATTGCACTGACAAATGCTTAAATGTGATAATTGTGAGAATACTGTTGCTCATTGGTAGCACACAAATTTGGAGAAATGAATGGTGGTGGTATCAGATAATCACAGACTATCCATATGGGTGACAGAAATTATGACACCTGTTTTTCTAAAAGTTCAGTTTATACCCACTATTTTTTATACACAATCATTAAAAACATGTAAAATTATCTTTGGGATATATGAATAACATATGTAATATAAGTGAATTTTGTTTCCTGTCCACAAAATATTGTGCATATGAAAAAATTTCAAAATCAAGGTAGCAGCCAAAATTCAGAGCATTTATTTCAAGCATTTTGGGTCAGTAATACTCAACTTGTAATACATGTGTAGACAGGTTTTTTTTTTTTTTAACTTGCTTTTTGTTAGTATTGAGAACTAAGCGTAGGATCTTACGTGCTTGAAAAGGATTTCATCGTCATAGTACATTTCCAATCCTGAAAAAAATAGGATTTTAAAAGTCTTATCCACATGAAACATTTACAAGTACAACAAATGATACTCCATCTCTTTCTATGTAGATTTAAGAACTATAAATGCTTCCCAGAGACTCATACTCCAACCAAGAACTATTCATGGAGATAACCTAGAACTCCTGCATAGATGTAGCCCATGGCAGTTCAGTGTCCAAGTGGGTTACATAGTAATGGGAAGAGGGACTGCCTCTGACATAATCTGATTGGCCTGCTCGTTGATCACCTCCCCCTGATGGGGGAGCAGCCTTACCAGGCCACGGTAGAGGACAATGCAGCCACTCCTGATGAGATCTGATAGACTAAGATCAGAAAGGAGAGGAGAACCTCCCCTAGCAGTGGACTTGGGGAGTGGCATGCATGCAGAAAGGGGAGGGAGGGTGGGATCGGGAGGGGAGGAGGGAGGGGCTTATGGGGGGATACAAAATGAATAAAGTGTAATTAATAAAAAATTTAAAAAAAAATGAATAAGTTGAAAAAAAAATTAAAAAAAGGAAAAAAAAAAAAAGAACTAGAAATGCACGTAACCAGAGTTGAAACAGGGTATTTTCTTTACTTTTTTTTTTTTCTTATGACACAGATTTCACTTAGTAGTGCTTTCTGGATTCAAACTCACTGTGTAGCCCAAACTGATTTTGAACTCGAGAGGCTGAGGTAGGAGAATCCTAAATGCTAGGATTACAGGTGTGCCACCACATCTGACAAAACAATCTTTCTTCAACTCAGGTTAAATACCCTTAAAATGAAGCAGCAAGCTTTGAATAATGTTAGAAATTATAGCATAGTTTCTAAACCTAACATTTTATTTCTAAATAATACCTTGAGTAATTTTTTGATGACTGATTGCATACTCCAGAGGAGGCCTCTGGTTCTTTGGAGAAACACACCTTCCTGTGGAGCTGAGGAAGAGTAGCAAAAAGAATTAATGAAGGGCTTGGGGAAATGGCTTAGTGGGTAATGTGCTTGCTACGTAAGCATGATGATCTGAGTTTGGGTCCCTACCAGCCATATAAAAAGCTGGGTGCAGTGGTACATGTCTTTATCCCAGTGCTGATGAATTGGAGACAGGCAAATCTTGGGGCTAGCTGACCAGCCAGTCTAGCAAAATAGGTAAGCTACAGGTCCAGTGAGAAACCCTGTCTGAGAAAAATAACATGGAGTATAATTGAGGAAGACATTGAGTGCTGGTCAACCTCTGATCTCCATGCTCAGATTAAGAATCAGTGATGTCTGGCCCTAAGGAGTCTACTGAGTTCCTACAGTGTTAGGTGTCTGCACAGAACTTGCTACTTTAGTGTGCTGTGCTAGAACTCACATTGTTGTATGTGTGATGTGTGTCTATGCACTTTTGAAAAGTTAGGGCTGTATTTTAATTTCCTATCTTTTTTTTTTTTTTTGAAAATATTTTCAAGGCCTCAGCCCTTACAAACAGACATAATATTTCCCCAAATAAGATGAGGTATCTAGCTTCTGAAAAAGCTCAGGACATGTTGGAGCTGTGTGTGGGTCAGTTAGCAGTCACTTTCACGTCTGGCTTGCTTCCTGGCTGATGATCTGTAACCAGTTCAGCTATATTGAAGGCTGCTGCAGACTCCCAGTTTCCTCTCAGCAGCTCTGACAGTTGTCTTGTTGCTCAGTTACACATAATCTTCTTGGTAACTTAGTTGACCTCATGGGACAAATAAAGGTTTTGTGTGATTCCTAATAGGTGCTAGAATAGGAATCTCTGCAGGCAGGCTTTGGCTATGAAGAGCAAAATAATAGCCTGGTAACTAATCATTACTGAACAGTTTGCTGTTTTATATGTAAGTATGTAATTCAGTTCAGTTTGACAGTGAAATCATTATTTCCTGTTCCTTACTACCTCTTTTATGATATAGCTGGGTATCTGTCAGCTTTTCTGGAAGACTGTTTCATATAAATCATAATGACCTAAAACTGGATAGAAGTTTAAACTTTGTTGTATGGATTAAGCCTACTTTGGGAGCTTAAAGACACTGTACTGTTTCCATAGAATTTAAGTAGAAGCTCAAATGCAGAGGTTTCATTAAAAAAATCTTTTGTCTATTTCACAAAGCCACAGCTTTTTTAGCTTCCTCTAAAAATGACTACTCCATTGGCCTGGTGATATAATCAGTAGATAAAGTGATTGCTGCATAAGCATGTAGACCTACATCCAGACCCCTGGCACCCACATAAAAGCTGGCTTGATGGTGCACATCTATAACCCCAGAGCTGGAAGGCAGAGAAAGGACAATGCTGAGGCTTGTCAGCTAGCCAGTCTAGCTAAGTTGGCAAGCTTTCAGGGCACCTATACACACCTTAAGTGACTAAAGTCCACAGAGACTTAAAGTTCACTACTTTAAGTGAATTAAAGTAGGCTTGACAGATGGTGCCATTTGAACCATGTTCACATAACATGGATAAATGATAAAAGGTTGACTGGGAAATGACTCAGAAAAGCAAATACATGTACATTTTGTATACAACTGCAAACTAGTATAACTAGAAGCATTTCTACGTGTTTCTACGTTTCTTTCCCAAAAAACCATGATGGAGTCAAATATAGTCTTAGTAACAGACACTGCCTGGTCTTTCAGGAGTTCCTCAGAGAGCAGCCAAGTAGAGTTACTATTAAGAAATACCCTCTTTCTAATCAGGTGCTTCTGTATAAACTGAAAATATACCTGCTAACATTTGTTTGGGAATCTCCAAAACCTAGGTTTTCAGGCATAGAAAGCATTCTCTGTTTTGTCCAGGTGCTGTTTTGAGGTATACAGCATTGTACCTCATTGCTTCTAGTGTTGCCCATAAATGAGAACCCAACATAAACCTGGCATCAGAATTAGATCAATTCAAAGGGACATCATGTTCCCTAGTCCCATGCACTACTACAGTCACATCTATTCCCCAGGTGTGTCAAATAATCTCAGCATGTCATCAAAACTTTGAGCCTCTATTTGACTTGCTACTTATCCTATCCCATAAAGGAGGGCTGTAGTGACAGCTGGAATTGAGATGTCTTGTAATTTTTATTTATTTATTTAAAAAATTTAACTAATTTCTGCTTTAGCTAATACTTCTTCAATATGAGTAGTACTTGTAATCCATGAAAAGAAAACTTATATCAGCTATGTCCCAACTTAGTTTCACAAGTCTCCTCTGTTTATCTTCCTTACTTCCAATTTCTGATGAAATTATTTCAAGGCTAACATCATGGATAAAAGATAAAGAAGAACTCATAGTTTCCTCTCTCCTTCATGTGGGAGTTGTCATGCAATCTCTTCAGAAACTTCCTGGGTCCATCCTTTATGCTTCTGTCAGAAAGGCCTTTGGCCCAGTGCCAGGGAGAGAGAGCAGTGTACAGGGCCCTTGGTTACTGACAAGACAGAGGAACTTCATCAGAACTTTCATGAAAGGCCAGCATAAGTAATATGGGAAGCATCCTCACAGTGTGTGTGTGTGTGGGGGGGGTTTCTCCATTGTCTTTCTTACAACATTTGTCCCAATGCTATCATATCAGTTTCTTTAAAAAGGTAGAAAAAAATGCAGCTGCACCGTAGGACTTTTTAGAAATTTTTCACTCTGGGTTTGATATGAGTTCTCTAGAGTTCACCCCAGCTTCGTAGTTTCCTAAGTTCTTCTGAGTGTTTGCATTTTTTTTCTTTTCTTTAATTATTGTGTGTAAGAGAGAGTGCATAAGTAGGCATGCATATATTACATATGCATGTGGAGGTTAGGGGGCAACTTTTGCACATCAGTTTTCTCCTGCCACCTTTTTTGAGGCAGGGTCTCCTCTGTGATGCATACTCTATGCGAGCCGGCCATAAACTGTCTCTCCTGTTTCCTATTTCACTGTAGAAGTGCCGGGTTTACAGATGCTTGCCATTATATCTTTGTACATGGGTTCTTAGAATAAAACATCAGGTTCCATGACAAGCACTTTTAACTGCTAAGCCTTTTTCTTGGCCATAAGTGATTTTATGTTGTTTTTCAGCAATAGCCTTATTTTCTAAAAGAGGCATATCATAAGACCTGTTGACCTTCTTGTTGTGTCTGGTTATGTTTGTAGACCCTTTGAATTATGTAGGTCTTTGCCTGTAAATGCACATAGTAGTTAATACCTCTACTGCCTAATAACCAACATCATTGCTGGTACTGTTGTGGGGCCTGGTTATGAGGAGCAGCCTAGTGGCTTTTGGAAGCTCAGACTACTGTGTCTTCCTCTGTACCTCTGGCCTTGATAGTTCTGACCATTCATTGAGAGTTGGCATCTGATCCAACACTCCTTAAGGACCAAATGCCACCTCCTGCTTTTTGTATCTTGTCCCTGTTCTTACTGTGTTTCGCTTCCACATGGCTAACTCTTGGGAGGGACATAGGATGTGACTTCTGATTGAATCATTCATCACCAATATTTACTCCTACTTAATGTTTTTAGTAGAATAAGCATGTAAATGTACTTGTACTATTGAAAGTGATTGATAACTTATATCTCTCCCTGCCTTGTATAATAGTAACTATTCCTTTCTTTTCTCATACCCACCCACCCATTCTGTTGGGATATGTCTGAATCCAACCATTTTTCCTTCACTACAACTTTCCAGTCTTATCATCCCTCACCTGGATTCCTAACCGCTTTTAACTAGTCTCTTCCCTTTCACCAGCCAGTCTGGCCAAAGCCCACTGCAGGTGCAGGTGTAGCTGCAGGTGCCTCATTTACATGAGAGTCTGCAGAAGCACAGAGACATGGCATTCTTAAGGTTCACCTTCTTTTTCCTCTCCCTAGATGACCCTGGCTATTCCATCCATATTTGCAGAGCTAACTTCTTAGCTCTGCTGTTGCCATAGACTCAATGACTTCAGTCAGTGGCTTTGGCACTTACTGCTATATTTTTTCATCCTTTATTGTGAATCTCTATCCAGTAAATACTTGGTACCCAATTACTTTTAGATAAATGATTAAGTATAGTGTTCAAACAAACATAAGTTCAGTTCCCTTCCATATGTAGTAACCCTACATCATTTTCCAGGAGAGGCTGATGTGGGCCATAGTTTTTCTTGGAACTTTATGCACACAGCATGAACATTATTTTCAGTTTATAAGTGGAACTTTATGCCATTTTTGATTTTTATTTATTTGCTTCTATTTCATCAGATGACATAGGGTGCTACCTGTAAGCTGACATGACATAGTCATAACAGTCTCCTGACAATCAGCTGCAGCATGAATGCAGTGTGCCATGTTGTCAGCTGTCTGCAGCCTACCTGAGGCCTATCCAGAGGACACTTAGGTGAGAGAGAACTAGTGGGTAGAGGTCTTGGGCAACAGTCTGAGGAGTGTCCTCATCCTACTCTGGAGCAGGAGAAAGCATTCACTGCATTGCTTGGAGTAGAGTACAAGTGCAGAAAAACTTCAGCAATGCCACCCCAACAGAGTGAGGATTGTACATTGTCAGTTATAAAGCTGCAGAAAGACGATGGTTATCTAGTGTATAGACAGAAATAATGAACCCCCTGACTTTGTGTACATGTAGCTCCTGGCTTGTGAGTACAAGTGTCATAAGAGAAAGAGGTCTCTGGACACAGATCATGGCAGGTAATGGCTCTTCTCCCCTTTTCTCCTCTCTGTTGTGGGTGGTGATGTTGTCAAATGTGCCAACTTTCTGATTGGCATCAGTACTCAGATTCAGGAACAAATTAAGGAACAGAAAAAAAATAAGCCATGATTTGAGTATTTTAAGTTCAATTGGGAAAAACAGTGTAAGAAAAGTCTAAGATGGTCTTTGAGTCCAGGCTTATTCTCTGGTGCTTTCCTTGTACTCTGATTGCATCCTTCAGTCTTCCTTACTTAATTGTCATGCATGTTTAAACCAATTCTGATGTTGTAAGCAGATGATCTTTAAAATTAGCTACTGGGGTTGAACTTCATGAGACAACTGGCTGCAAGAGATGAAACTCCTTTCAGCATTGAATATATTTATTTTCTTAAAGGTACATATCAGACCTTGAGTATATTTTGGCTCCAGCCTGTTTCTCCAGTCTCCCTTTTTTCCACACTGGTTGCTCCCATTAAGCCCTTTGTTTCCCCGAATGCTACTTTTTCTTTCATTTAATATATGCATACATTCCTTTATATGACTATATAAAATCTAGGAAACACAAACAAGATAAAATATACAGTATTTGTTTTTTTTAGACTGGCTAACTTCACTTATTGTGTTTGTCTACAATTGTATCCATTTTCCTACAAACAGCCTTGTGGGGTATCCCCACTCTTCCCTACCTCCCACTCCATATCCCCCTCCTACTCTGCAAGCCTCACAGCCTATAGGAAGAGGTGAAGAATAAAACTGAAGACAGTACCATCTTTGCAGGCACTAGGTTGGAGCCTTCTAGAGCCTAACCTCATAATTTATTTACACATTTAAACATAGTAGAACTTGTGATCTGTGACCTTTACACTACGAATGAATTCTATTGGTTGATAAACAGAGTTCAGGGCTAGGACCTAAGGCAGCGATTCTCAATTTTCCTAATATTGTGACCATTTAATGAAGTTCCTCATGTTGTGGTAACCCCCAACCATAAGATTATTTTGTTGCTACTTCATAACTAAATTTTTGCTGCTGTTATAATTGTTAATGTAAATATCTGATACATAGGATATATATATGGGGGTCATGACCCACAGGTTGAGAATGGCTGACCTAAAGGAAGGATTTATGATAAGCATAAAGATAGATTCTATTTGTAGAAGATACAAAATATGTGAGGTCTCTTTCATAGGAATATGTTTTATTAACTGCAGGATTGGGGCCTTGAACAATGCTCATGATATTGGGGGCAATTCACATGGAGGCTGGCTCCTAATAGAATAGCAAAGAGTCACTAGGTTGATTGACCACTTTTCACTTTGGTATTCCAGGAGAATAGGCATCTTTCATTTCCTTCTGTCAAAGAAAATAGATCAGCAATCCTGATTACTATACAATGCTTGTTCTAAGATGTGCTTACTACGCAACCAAGTTTTCTCTTTTCTATGGCTGGAAAACAATCCCTCTGTGTGTATGTGCTGCATTTTTCTTATGGTTCGTTCTCTTGGACACCTAGGTTGTTTCCATAATTTGGCTGTTATGGATAGTGCTGTAATCAACGTTGATGAGTACTGAATATCTTTGGGAGTCAAAGCACTTTTTTTTAGTTTAAATTCTGTGGGTTTTTTTTTTCTCATTCTTTATTTAATTTGTTCCTGAATATATTTGATGAAAGTAACATACATACTTGACATTATTTTAACATTCCCTCTGAATTTTTTTTAATAATATTTTGACCATAGAAAAATGTCCTCTGGCTGTTTCACATGAATGCTATATCCTATGGACAGGATGATATGGATTGTTGTTCTGGGAAAATGAGCTGACACAGTGACTCTCACTGAATTTTGTGCTGACTGCATACCATCTTCTTCAAAACATTCTCTGAAGACTTGACATGAACTTTTCATGTGTAAGAGCTCAGAGAGTAAATTATTTGGTAAATCTTATGAAGCCATTTTATGTGGGGCTGTGAAAAGGCTTCATTAAAGATTTTAGTGCAAAGACAAAATGGGACTTTCTTAAATAACATTGTAATGTACAGTGTAGAAGATGATACAATGCTCATGTTGTATTGTTTTTTTTCAGTTGCTAATAATACTTATTTTGTGTGTTTTTTTATTTTTTATAATTTACCCATTGTATATCCTGATTGTAGCCCCCCCTCCACTCCCACCCACCCTCCTTCTTTCCCCTAACCCCTTCCCCTAGTCCACTGAAAGGGGGAGTTCTCTTCCCCTGCTGTCTTATCAAGTCTCATCAGGACTGTATGGATCCCCTTCCTCTGTGGCCTGGCAAGGCCACATCACCAGGGGCAAGTGATCAAAGAGCAGGCAACCAAGTTGATAACAGAGGCAGCTCCTGCTCCCCTTACGTGGGTACCCACATGAAGACTGAGTTGCCTGTCAGCTATATCTGAGCTGGGGGGTCTAGATCCTCTCCATGCAAGGTCATTAGTTGGTGCATCAGTCTCTGCAGAACTCCCTGGACTCAGGTTTTTTAGCTTTGTTGGTCTCCTTGTGGGGCTCCTATTCCCTCTGTGTCTTTCTATACCCCCCCTTCTTCCATAAGACTCCCTGCAATCTGCCCAAAGTTTGGCTGTGAGGCTTATCATCTGCCTCGATCCCCCACTGGGTGGAGCCTTTCAGAGGACTCTCTATAGTAGGCTCCCATCCTGTTTCCTCTTTCCCACTGCTTCTGGTGTCTATCCTGTTTGCCATTCTGAATGAGACTTAAGCATCATCCCTAGGGTCCTCCTTTTTGTTTAGCTTCTTAGGTCTGTAGATTTTAGTATGGTTTTCCTATATTATACGGCTAATACCCACTTATATATTGTTTTCACTGTTATCAAATACCTGACAGAATCAACTTAAAGGAGATATTTATATTGGTTTCATGGTTTCAGGGAACATGGTTTATCATGTGAGGAAAGCATGGTGGTAGGCAGCTTTCTGGTGATAGGAACATGAAGCTTCTGCTTGCTCACTTCTCAGCAGACCAGGAAGCAGAGAACATGGAATAATGGGATCCCAGCATATGGGATGGTGCTATCCACATTTAGGGAGGATCTCCTAACTTCTCTTTTAGGCTAATCCTCTCTGGATGTGACCTCTTGGTCATACCCGAAGGTGTGTCTTGCTAGTATCCAAAGTGTTTCGTAATCAAGTTGACAGTCCAAATTAACCACATGGGTATTTTTCATAATACTTGTAATTTTTAAAGGAAAACAAGCATTTGATTGTTAGATTTTGCTGTTCTGTTATAGAGAAAATACTCCAGAGGACTAATTACTGTGGCTTGAAGTAGGTACAAGTACTGACATTTCTTCTTTGTTGTCATCTAAGCAAATTGTGTCCCATGTTTAATAATGTTCCTGGGACAGCTTATTCTGCCCTGGTAATGGAAGAGAAATTGAACTTCCAGTAAACATCGAAGTGTAGCTGATTGCTTGCCTGGCTTTTAGTCCACTTAATTAAAAGATGCTCAATTATTATCTATAGTAATCAGTGAAGATAAAATTGCACATGCATTTGTGCACTCTTGATAGATTTTTGACCCTTTGACAAATTTATCACTTTGTGGTTCATTTCTGTTATTAAAAAAAAAAAAAAGAAAAGAAAGATAAAGAAAAGAGTATGAATCACATATCGGCAAGCTGGGAGAATTATAGGGAAGCTGTTTAGGTGGTACCTGCATCTGGGCCATGGGTACCAGTGAGGACATGTCAGTTTTATGGAAATGTGAACAGTCAAGTCTTTCCAGAGCTTTAGACCTGGTGATCATGGCCCACTAACTGCTGAGTATCTTACTGTGTTTTTTTTTTTCTTGTAAGTAATACAGAATGCCTCTTGCACAAAATAGAACATATTGGAAGGTTCTGGGTCATGTATAATGTTTGAAACCTCCAGTATCCTGTTTGATAAATGGACAGAAGGCAGAGATGCTTCCAACAGCCAGCAGAGGACCCTGGTGAGCACTGGGGAAGGGAAGAAGGCTGACAGTGAGCCATAGAATAGACAGTGAGCCTCCATTGTGGTTGCCTATGGAGGCAGATGATGGCTATGACTAATCTTGTCAGTGTTCTCAGAGAAAGGCAGTCTCCAAACAGAATGAACAGTATTGAAGTGGCATGTTGAAGCTTTGTAATAACAAAAGTTAAAGAACAGGCAGTAGCAAGAGTAGCCCATGATCTCATCTTCATGTGTGTGTATGTATGCATACATCTCTGTTTACATGTGTTTCTATCTTCATGAGGGTTAGGCAGGTGAGAGCAGGAAATCATATAGTTATGCTCTGGCTTCCTATTGAATATATTTATTTACTAAGTGCTGTGTTTTGGGTTTTGTTGGAAACTTGGTACCAAATCCATGTGTTAATGATATCTGGTGAGGCCTTTGAAAGATGATTAGGATTAGCTGAGGTCACTCTCCCATGATGACAATAATGACTTTGTATGAAGAAGATCTCAGAAGATGGAAAGATCTCCCGTGCTCATGGATTGGTAGGATTAACATTGTGAAAATGGCCATCCTGCCAAAAGCAATCTACAGATTCAATGCAATTCCCATCAAAATACCAACTCAATTCTTTTCAGACCTTGAAAAAAAGATTCTCAGCTTCATATGGAGAAACAAAAAACCCAGAATCTCCAAAACAATCCTGTACAACAACAGATCATCTGGAGATATCTCCATCCCCGATCTCAAGCTGTATTACAGAGCAATAGTAATAAAAACTGCATGGTATTGGCATAGAAACAGAAAGGAGGATCAATGGAACCGAATAGAAGACCTAGAAATAAACCCACACACCTATGAATATTCAATCTTTGACAAAGCAGCCAAAACCATTCAATGGAAAAAAGATAGTATCTTCAACAAATGGTGCTGGTCTAACTGGATGTCTACATGCAGAAAAATGAAAATAGATCCATATTTATCACCCTGCACAAAACTAAAGTCTAAGTGGATCAAAGACCTCAACATAAATCCAGATACACTAAATCTGTTAGAAGAAAAAGTGGGGAACAGCCTAGAACTCATTGGTACAGGATACAACTTCCTGAACAGAACACCAACAGCACAGGCTCTAAGAACAACAATCAATAAATGGAACCTCATGAAACTGAAAAGCTTCTGTAAAGCAAAGGACACTGTCATCAAAACAAAACGACTGCCTACAGATTGGGAAAGAATCTTCACCAACCCTTTATCTGACAGAGGGCTAATATCCAGTATATACAAAGAACTAAAGAAGCTGAAAAGCAACAAACCAAGTAATCCACTTAAAAAATGGGGAACAGAGCTAAACAGAGAATTCTCGATAGAGGAATATCGAATGGCAGAGAAACACTTAAAGAAATGCGCAACCTCATTACCCATTAGAGAAATGTAAATTAAAACGACCCTAAGATTTCACCTTACACCCATCAGAATGGCCAAGATGAAAAACTCAAGTGACAACACATGCTGGAGAGGTTGTGTAGAAAGGGGAACCCTCCTCCATTGCTGGTGGGAATGTAAACTGGTACAACCACTTTGGAAGTCAATCTGGCACTTTCTCAGACAATTAGGAATAGTGCTTCCTCAAGACCCAGCTATACCACTGCTAGGTATACACCCAAAATTTGCTCAAGTACACAACAAGGACATTTGCTCAACCATGTTTGTAGCAGCTTTATTTGTAATAGCCAGAACCTGGAAACAACCCAGATGTCCATCAACGGAAGAATGGATACAGAAATTGTGGTATTTTTTACACAATGGAATACTACTCAGCAATCAAAAATGAGGAAATCATGAAATTTGCAGGCAAATGGTGGGATCTAGAAAAGATCATTCTGAGTGAAGTATCCAGGAAGGAGAAAGACAAACATGGAATATATTTGCTTATATAGACCTACAAGATATGATAAACATAATGAAATCTATACACCTAAAGAAGATAATCAAGAAATCGGGACACAGGGTAAGATGATCAATCCTTATTTAGAAAGACAAATGGAATATTCATTGAACGTATGACAGGAGTCTACCGCAAAAGGCATCTGAAAGACTCTACCTAGCAGTGTTTCAAAGTAGATACTAAGACTCATAACCAAACCTTCGGCAGAGTACAGGGAATCATATGAAAGAAGGGGAGTTTGATGTGGAAAGGATAAGAGCTCCACAAGGACCAAACATATCTGGGCACAGGGTCTTTTCTGAGATGGACACTCAACCAAAGACCATGAGTGGATATAACTTAGAACCTCTGCTCGGATGTGACCCATGATAGCTCAGTAACCAATTGGTTTCCTATAGTAAGAGGAACAAGGAATATTTCTAACAGGAACTCAATGGCAGGCTCTTTGACCTCCCCACCTCCCAAGGGAGGAGCAGTACCGTTAGGCCACAGAGGAGGACTTTGCAGCCAGTCCTGAAGATACCTGACAAAACAGTCATATGAAAGGGGACGAGGTCCTCCCCTATCAGTGGACTTGGAAAGGGACAGGGAGGAGATGAGGGAGGGAGGGTGGTATTGGGGAGGGAATGAGGGAGCGGGATACAGCTGGTATACAGAGTTAACAAAATGTAACTAATAAGAAAAATAAAATTAAAAAAAAAAGAAATATAATATAGGATAAACATGCTAAAATCTATACTCCTAAAGAAGCTAAGCAAGAAAAAGGACCCTGGGTAAGATATCAATCCTTACTCAGAAAGGCAAACAGGATGGACATCAGAAACAGGAGAAAACAGGGAACAGGACAGAAGCCTACCACACTGGGCCTCTGAAAGACTCTACCCAGCATGATATCATAGCAGATGCTGAGGCTCAAATCCAGAGTGCAGGGAATCTCATGAAAGAGGGGGGGAGGATAGAAAGACCTGGAGGGGACAGAAGCTCTACAAGGAGAGCAACAGATCCCAAAATTCTGGGCCAAGGGGTCTTTTCTGAGACTGATATTCCAACCAAGGACCATGCATGGAGATAACCTAGAACCCCTGCACAGATGTAGCCCATTGCAGTTCAGTCTCCAAGTGGGTGTGCTAGTAAGAGGAACAGGGACTGTCTCTGACATGAACTCATGGGCTGGCTCTTTGATCACCTACCCTTGAGGGGGGAACAGCCTTACACAGAGGAAGACTATGCAGCCAGTCCTTATGAGACCTGATAGATTAGGGGAAGAAGGGAAGGGGAAGAAGACCTCCCCTATCAGTGGACTTGGGGATGAGCATGGGAGAGAGGGAGGGAGGTTGGGATAGAGAGAGGATGAGGGAGGGGCCTACAACTAGGATACAATGTGAATAAACTGTAATTAATAAAAAAAAAATTTTGAACAACACCACCAAAAAAGAAAGTAGGCGAGGGTTCTGTATCCAGATCCATTGGCAGCGGGAAGAGAGAGTGAGCCCTGTAACCTCAAAGCCCACTGGAAGTAACACGTTTTCTCCAACAAGGCCATACCTCCAATACCATTTTCTGGGTCTAGGTGGGTCATTTTTATTAGGGTCACCACACTTGGTTAAATTAAATTGTGCTCAGGAGCTTATTGTATAGAGATGGAACATACACAAAGGAAAGAGCAATGAGGAACTGGATTCCACCCTGTACGGAGTTTGTCCTTTCTGGTCTTGTCACATAGATAGCTGCTAATCCTTGCAAAGTAAACTGTTTCCTACAACTAAATCCTACTTCCTCAAGGTTCCACAGCCTCCCCAAGCAACACCACCATCTGGTAACATAGTGTTCAAAGACAAGAGACTGTGGAAAACATTTCACAATGAAAAGATAATAGCCTGTACTGCTGGTAGTGCACTGGTTTTACTTCCTAACTTAACTGTCCTAAATCATAGCTTTTGTTATCTGCTGAATTTTATAATGTCTTTCACACTGTAGGTTGAATCAGGGAACAAAATTTTTTAGCTTGAATTTCTCCTTGCATTCTGAAAAATTTCCCACAAATAATATTTGAAGTATCCAGTATCAGCAACTCTCTAACCAAAGCAAATAGATATATGGTGCTATTAACTTATGAGCTGGTTTGCTTCTGTTTTAAAAGTTCTCTCTAGAGAAGATTGATAATCAGTGGAGATAACTGGATCTGTACACTGCTTGGTGACCCAGGCACTTTAATTCTAATTTACATCATCCAAAAGAAAGGCCTTCAGTAATGGCCTGCGATTCAAGAGCAAAGCAGCTGTCCTAGAAAATGTATCACCTCAGCTCTGGTCAGCAGCTCAGAAGAAGCCTCACTCCTCAAGTGAGTTGCATGGTAACATCTTAATGATTGATTTACTGGAAGCCCAGGTATTTTCTCACAGTTTTGCTGAGCTTCTTGGGACTATTTGCTAAGTCTTACATATCCTCGGCTGGCTTCTAACTTGCTTATGTAGCCAAGGCTGGCCTGAGCTGCTGATTCTCCTACTCTCACCTCTTATATTCTCTGATTAGGGGTAACAGGCATTATTGCCACCACACAGCTAAATTGGCTACTTTGATACTACCAAGCAGAGCACATTGTCTGGTAGGGAGACATTTTTAGTTCCAGTGATAGAGCCACATCTTGCTTGCCATCTCTCCATCAGTACCCTGGTCAGCTAGTCTTGTCTGGAGATTATCTTCTTCTGTGTGTCTCCATCTCTGTACTGTTTACATACTGGCTTTATAACTAGATTCTGCTTATGTATCCTGGTGATGAAAAAGTACCTGCATCAAAGGCTTGGGTACATCTACTTTGTGTATTTAAAAATATACCTGAAACATAGCTGGAGTTCAACAAATCCTAGTTGCTTATTAATGCCGGTCTTACTAAGATAACATTGTGTGTGTGTATCCTGTAATATTCTATTATTACAGTGCAGTGAATGTTATAAACAAGGGGAGGGAAACATGATAGTGCTCATGTTTGTTTCCTTCCCAAATATCCCACTGTTCCTCACTTGAGAATTGTTCATTGGAGATTACCTATACACAGTAGGAGAAATGAAATACTTTTGTTTTCTAACTTGCAAACAGTAAGTGAATGACAGCTGGCAGCAAGGCTTTGCAAATATAGTCAGTCACCTTTACTCTGTTAAGTCCTAGGAAAGGAATCATCAAAACTGCTTGCTATTCACTTGCCTCCATTTATTTTGTGTTAATGCTTTTTGAGACTGGCCTGGCTCTGTGTGCTGTTGGCAGTAACAAACTCTAGTTTGAAATTTATAGTAGCTATTTCTCTAGGTATTATATAGCAAGATTAGCTAATAGCTTATCGAATGCTTTACAGAGGTTAGAAATGCCATGGAAAGGAGAGGAGATGCTGAGAATATTTTTAAGTAGTACACACAGGTTGAAGTCATTTACCTTAGAGCATAGTTCTTATGAGGCCACATTGCTAACGTAGAACATGCTGCTTCCTCTGTTTCTTTTAATTTGCTCTTTTTATATCATTGCACCATTGTGTACAATGCATAGCTGTGTATTTTCTTCTACATCTGTAGGTAGAGAAAATGCCTTTTAACATTCCTGGAAATTGCTGAACTCATTTTTCTCATAGCTTGTTCTTTGTGAGGCATTGCTGTAGTCCTGAGCATAATCTTCCATTGTTGAGCTGAGTCTGAAAATTGACAAATGGGTCTTTGTCTTTATCAGCCATTGTTTAATTTGTTCATATTGATTATTGAAGTAAGTTTTTTGAATCTGTCTGGATTCTTCTTATCAGCACTTTTTTTAATCACCATCTCTTTTTGTCTACTTGGAGTATTTTTATTTCCTTGAACAATAAATGATCGAAAAAGATCTAACTCAGTTAATAATTCTTACGGTTTGAATGTGAACTGCCCCTCATTAGCTCATATATGCAAACACTTTGGTCTCTAGTTAGTGGTGCTGTTCAAGAATGTAATGAAAGGATTACATAGGAAGTGGAACCTTTTTGGAGGAAGTAAGTCACTGAGGGTAGGCCTTGGGATTTCATATCCTGGCCCCACTTCCTGTTCATTCAGTCTCTGCTTCTGGGCTTCTGGTAGAAAGTGACTAACCACCTATGCTCCTACTACTATTCTTTCTACACCATAATGGACGGTATTTCCTCTGGAAGTGTAAGCCAAAAATAAAACCTTCCTCTCTTAAGTTGCTTTTGTTGGGGTATTTTATCACAGTAATAGAAACAAGTCCCTTAATCAAGAAAACACAACTGAAACAAAGAAAATAAATGCTTTTCCATCAACTTAGTAGATCAGGGGAGTAAATGCAGACTGCCAAGAGATAGCTGAGCACTACAGTGAGAAGCAGGTTCTTGAGGCTGCTTGAGTTTGGCACCTGTTTCTGCCCCTGACCTGTCATCATTGTTTAGAAACAATCTCTCCTCATGTCTGCGCAGTGTTACTGTAAAGAACGTATGAATACATGTTAGTATAACTGCATGCAGCCTGTGCTGCACACTGATCTACTCAATTAGAAAATGCTAGTGTATTCCCTTTTGGCTAGATAGAAAGCAAAAGCACCTTATTCTCAAAAGGATTTTAGGATTTCTTAAACTTTTAAATGTAGATGCTTTCTTATTTTGTTTCTATTTACAAATGTATTTTATAAATATATTCCCTGCTATATAAAAATTGAGCTAAAATAAGTGAACCTGTGTTCCTGTTATTGAATACTACATATCAATTAAGAGAGCTAGATTCGTTGATTGGTCTCTGCATGTACATACTCTGTAAAGGTGTACAGGTAGAAAGATCTAGAAATGTATTTGTGTGAAACCATGTTGCAGAATAAGCATATTATGATTTTGCTTCTCATTGAAAATATGTTTATGTATGCACTTAATTTATATTTACTTTCATATAAGAGAGTCCAGAACTTCACATAGGTAAATGTAAATAGGTTACTGGTGGGGCAGGGTAGAATGAGAGAGCAGATAAAACATTATGAATTTTTTCAGTTGTGCTGTCTGATTTGACTAGTTTTTGCTGAGAATGTGCTTGTGTGTGACTCATACATTTGCATTTAAATATTCATCTAAAGTGGCAGTCAGCTAAGATGTGCCTTGTCTCCTAAAGATGCGGACAGAGAATCCATCCAGATGAGAAACGATTAGTGTTCAAATTTGGGCATGAGGTTTACTCTGAAGCCAATCAAGCTTCTCCAGTTACTTGAACAATTAACATATGTCATGGTTACTAATGATTATCAGCTTGACAGAATCTAAAACCATGTAGAACAGAAACCTCTGGGCATGTCTGTAAGGGAGTTTCTAAATTGGGTTAATTGCATATCTGCTGTGGCTAGCACCATCTAAAGGGCTAGAGTCTTAGACTGAATAAAAGGAGAAAGCAAGCTGATTACCAGTGTTCATCTCATCTGGCTTCCAGATGCAGTGTGACCAGCTGCCTCACATGTATTCCCATGTCTTCCCCCAGTATGGTAGACTATACCCTGAAACCATAAACCAGGACAAACTATTTCTGGTGTTGATTTTGTAAGGTACTCTGTCACAGCAATAAGAAACGTGTTTATCCCTTAAGTTTCTAATCTGAAAGTGGAGCTTATGAGATTTGCTTATGAAATTTGAGTGAGTACACCTATGTAAAAGGCTCTGAGCAGTTCTGTCAATGAAACACATTGGAGGTTAGCTTTGCAATCAATAAAAAGCAATTAGATACAACAGGTATTATAGATAAGTTTGAAAGGCGGGTGGAGTGATAAGCCTATAGGAGGTAGCTAGGAATTCATATGCCTTTTCTCCTGCCTTTTGATATGCGTTGTGTAAGTCTGTAAGGAAGAAAACCCTTGGGCCTTTTTCTCTCACCAGCAAGGGAACCTAGTAGATATAATAGGTGTTAGTAGACTATGCAAGGTTAGTATTAATTAATCACTTCTGAAATAGTTTATGAACTCAGGTACTTAATACATTTATGAATCTTTTCAACTATTAAGTGTAGAAACAGATGTTGCAACTAAGAAGACAAACCTCACTTTTCTGGACCTTAAAAATATTAAAATGACACCCTCTTGGCTTTAGGTTTGCAGAACACATTGTCATCAAGTGTACTTGTGGCTAATCTAAAAATGTTGGTTCTATATAACTCTTTGCCTTTTATTGCTAAGATAGTATATGAGTATCTTAAGATATCCTAACAAAGAAGTGTAGCTGGCTCCTAGTTAGGGGTACAGGGACTGTCTCAGACATGAACTCAATGGCTGCTCCCCCACCCCCCAGGGAGGAGCAGCCTTGCTAGGCCACAGAAAAGGACATTGTAGCCAGTCCTGAAGAGACCTGATAAGCTAGGATCAGATGGAAGGGGAGGAGGACCTCCCCCATCAGTGGATTTAGAGAGGGGCAGGAAGGAGATGAGGAAGGGAGGGTAGGATTGGGAGGGAATGAGGAAGGGGGATACAGCTGGGATACAAAGTAAATAAACGTAAGTAATATTAAAAAATAATAAAGAAAAAATAAATAAAAAGTTGATTCTTTCCTTCTGTAGTCTGAGGCCCAAAGTCAAGGTGTGGGTAGAATTGTTTTCTGAAGGCCCTGGAAGAGCATCTGGCCTTCTTCCAGTTGCTGGAAGTAGCTAGCAGCCCTGTCATCCTTTGACTTCTGTGTGAGCCTAGTCTGCTTCTGTCTTCATGAGGCATTCTCCCTACACCTGTGTTTTTTTGCATCTCCTGAAGACATCTGTAATTAGATTTAAGGTCTGCACTTAGCTGCAATCAATCTCGGTTTGCTGTGTATGTGAAGGTTCTGTTTCCAAATAAGGTTAACATAGGTACCAAGAGGTTTGTCCTTTAGCTCACCACCACCTCTAAGGAATTTTGGGTTTTTGGTTTTTTGTTTGTTTGTGGAGAAAGGATCTCATATATTTTAGGTTGGCCTTCAACTTCTGTATGTAGCCAGGGATGACTTTGAACTTCTTAATGGTTTTGTCTCCACCTCCAAAGTGCTGAGATGCCACCACACCCAGTTTATGCAAAGCTAGAGATTATATGATCTAGGCAAATACTGATCCAACTGAGCTATTTCTCTAGCTTCAATCCTATTGCTTTTAATTTCCGGCTTATACATCAGGTCTTTGGAGAGAATTGTCATAGAGGAGGAAAAGGCTGGTGGGTCTCCTGAGGTCTGTGTTTTTTCATTTTAGAGTTAGTTTGTTGAGGTCTTCAGAAAAGAGAAAAGAGCAGGAGAGTAACCGCTATGCAGGTTTTTTTGAGCCTACTGAATCCAGACAGTTTTGTATAGACTTTATTAGGCAAACATTCATAGTCGGTTAGCCTTACCCTTATTAGTCCTTATAAGTTGAATAATTGTATTTCCTGGCACTTTTATATTTTTTAATAGCCCTAGTATGTAATATAAGTAAGAGCTCCTTTTGCAAATTTTAACTGTTACAACTATTCCATATTTTAACTTCTACTTCTTTAGCTTTTCTATAAACCTTCATTGTATTCTAATATAAAACCACAAATTCATGTTTATAGACCAGTGTAGAGATATTAAAATCCTATTAAAGATTTTCACATGGAAAATTACAGAAACAGAGCCAATGAGATTGCCCAGTGGATAAAGTTACTTGCTATCAAGCCTAACAACCGAAGTTTAATCTCTGGGATTAACAGTAGAAGAAGACCTCTACATGCAGACCATAGTATGTGCAGGCTCCTACACATACACATAATCAATAAAATACAATAGAAATAAAGAAAATTATAGGAATAAATGTGATGATTGCCAAAATTGTGATCTTTCAGTTAGAAAGCAAAGACTTCTTTAATTGTTGAAGTCCATAATATTGGACATTTACTCATTCCATAGGTTTTTATTGCTAGGTGCTGTTCAAGGGTAGAATGCAGAAATGAATAACCTACCTGCTTGTTCTCAGGAATGTTAGCGTTTGATGGGGGAGGACTTGCACATAGTCACATGTTCAAATCTCTGGAAATGAGAGTGGTAGGCAGATGTCTTTTTATTAGGCTGGATAATTTTAATCTCATAATTGAGCAAATCTCTGAAGAAAGAGTGTGTTTGTATGTGTGTCTATTGAAGAAATGTTCCAAGTGGAAGAAGGAAGAGAGCAATGAGAATCCTCACAGTAGGTATGAGCTGGGGCTTTGGAGAGAGATTTGAGGACCAAAGGATTACAGAGGTTCTAACTCTGGGACCCTACTGGCTGTAGGGGAGATAAAGACATGGTCATCATTTCAAAACTGTGCCTTATCTAAAATTGATACCTCCTGACTCATAACGTATTTTTACAGCATGCATATCATCCCAGTAATTGTCCTACCCATTGTGCCATAGTATAGAGCTTTAGATTCTTACATATGAAATTGAGCTTAAGCCTAGACAGCATTAATCTGAAGTGAGGCTGACCAGCCAAGGATGCCCACCTTTTCTGTTCCCTGAGCTTATGTTTATTTAGGACTATTACTCTCCCTTTCACCAAAAGGGCATTATGAATTAGTGGATCTAGGTATTGTGACCAGTGTCCTGAGTGTCAGTACTCTCTAGTACTGCTTTCATATTCTAAGACATGTTTAGTTAGCCTGAGAACCCTGAGGTCAACTCCTGAGTCGTACTATCACCGCACAAATATCAGACAAGTGTTTCTCAGTGCTGGCACAGAAGGCAGCCAGCTTCCTTTTCAGAAGATCCCTAACCCTGCCTGTGTGTGTGTGTGTGTGTGTGTGTGTGTGTGTGTGTGTGTGTGTGT
>NW_026587556.1:630654-660723 GCF_907164565.1 Psammomys obesus
TGTGTGTGTGTGTGTGTGTGTGTGTGTGTGTGTGTGTGTGTGTGTGTAGATGTACACATCTAAAGGTAGAATGGTTTGTTTGCTTGCACATGTTCAGCTAAAACTACCTTTTTAGGCCCACAGATGACAGCAACCAGCCACCAGGGCGAGGTGTGCTATCCATGCATGGGCTGACCTATGGTGTGATCCGGGTGGATTCGGAGGAGAAGCTGTCAGTGCTCACAGTTCAGGATGTGGGCCTTGTCATGCCTGGAGGTGAGTGCAGCCCTGGAGGGTTGTCTTAGCTTGAGTTTCTATTGTAATAAAACACCATGACTGTAAATACCTTGAGAATGGAAGGTTTCATTCCTCTTACCTGTTCTGAGTTATAGCACTGAGGGAAGCCAAGGCAGGAACTCAAACAGGGTAGAAACCTGGAGGCAGCAGCTGATGCAGTGAGGCCATGGGAAAGTGATGCTTACTGGTTTGTTTCCCATGGCTTGCTTCATCTGCTTTCTTATAGAAATCAGGACCACTAGCCCAAGGGTGTCCCCACCCACAGTGGGCTGGGTCCTCCATCAATCAGTGATTAAGAAAATGCCCAGTGTATCTTAGGCTTCAAGTAGGCCCACTAGGCCAAGGAGTGGGAGTATGGAAGGCTTTGAGCAGTATATATTAAACCTGAGGAATGAGATGTTTGTTATGTGTGAAGCTATTACTTAGCATAAAAGCGGTTAGAGAGTTATTGCCATGTCTCTCTCACATGCATATACATGCATATACATGCATGCATGTACCCACGCATGATGCATGCACACACTTGCACACACCTACCACTCCAGCCCCTCATATAATATGCTTTGATACTTCAGAGCCACATACAAAACTACAGCCCATGTTCTTATTTATTTGTTGAATGTTATTCCCAATTTCTGTCTCACAGGGCCACACACATCAGCACATTTGTCCTCAATTTCTGTCTTCCACAATAGAGCTCAGGGTTCTAGATTCTGGTTCAGGCCCAGAATCTAGGCCACCTCCTTTGAAGTCGCCCAAGCTCCTTTACACACTAGAGTGGCAAGTCCATACATGAGCAGCATTCATTGTTATATGTCTAGTTATACTGCATAGCTGTATATAGCCAGTTAGGCTTCTTATAGGATATTGGTTGGGGTGTGAGTGCTGGGACAAAACATAGTGGGGAAAAGGCCATGCTGCCCTCATAGAATCATGGAAAGATGGATTTTTCACACTGTCCCTCTGTAAGGATGAAATGTACAGGAGTGGGGGTGGCCTTTCTGCTTGCCTAGTTCAAAGCATACAGAAATAAAGCTTGGGCTGAGTGCTGCTAGTTCTCTACAGCCTTCTAACTGTTTCTATTTTACCTGTTGTCATAGAAACTCTTTTAGAGTCAGAACAACTTGGGTCTCCAAACTCCAAATTGAGGCCATTGCAGGCTCATTGCTCACTCCCTAGGATTAGCCCTACCACCTAGCTATGTTGCTTTATTTCTTTACAAAGCCAAGCAAACTAGCTTGTAAGTAAATGGATTCCCATGCTGGAGGCATCAAAAGATTCAGGTGACATATCAGTGAAAAACCTTTCTGTCCATTGAAGTCACTTACAGTATCACAGGTTTCTTTTCAGAAACTTCTATTCAGAAACAGTCCATAGTAGAGTATCATATCAAAGAAACACACTCCCACATCCATATGCACTTGTATATTGTCTCTCTTGGATTTGGGGTTTTTAAATGCAATGGTAGGATATAGTACAACATGTTTTGTGTCTTATGTTCACTTGTATGCACATAAAGAACTTGCTTCTTTCCAGGCAATGCAGTATTACACAGTGTGAATGAATAATAATATACCTTCCACAGCTGGGGGAGTTGTACTCTCTGCTGCATTCTGATGTGAAGGGCCACATCTGTGCTTCAGTCTTACAAGGGTGTGAGAATATAATGAAAAAAAATTCTCAAAAGTGAAGTGTTTCTTTTTTATTATTAAGAAAAACACAAATTTTTTAACAGTTCATATTTACTAGATAGAATTAGTATGTATTTTATGATTACTACTATTTAAGGAAGGGGGTGCCACTTTTCTCCCTTACTTATTGATAAGCTGATGTTCAGAAAATTAGTTGAAGGGATAGAATTGGTGGCTTCCTACTTATCTATGAATTGCTTTGTACTTCTAATTATTATTAAAATCATTTTAAAATAGGTTAGTAATCCCAACACCACTTCCATGAAATAACAAGGAGCAGAGAGGGTAACTATTAACCTGGAAATCTGTACCTTTCAGCTGAAAGACAGGTATATGATAGTAGTTTCAAAGATATCCTGTATTCTCCAGGAGCCTACCTAATACCAATTTTATAGGTGATGGGTCCTTTGCTATGGAGAAAGAAGAAGGGGCAGCGGAGAGCTGGGGTGTCATGGATGAGTACAGCAAATGCTTTTCCTTTTCATTAAGTAAACTTCTCCAGTGACAACCAAGCTGAAATTAAAAATTTGTCATAACCAAATTCATGTGCACTTTTCAAACCTAAAGTTGATGCTTAATATAAACACGTACTTCCTAGAACATTTTTTCTATATGACTGTTTAGTTTTTAAGTGCTGTTAAAAGTGTTTTAATATCAAGTGTTTGTTTAACCCAGGAGCTTCTCAACAGCAAAAGGGTGTGCTCCAGAGGAGAAGCATTGCTTATTGTTATAGAAAGGAAACTAAACTCCCTCAAGTGCTGTAATAAAAATAGTTTCTAATGTTATCCAGCAGCAGGTTACAGCCACAGGCAAATTATAATAACCTTTAATTATCCTGCGATGAAAGTAGAATGATTATTGACTGATTATAAGTCAAATGGCACCAGTAAAGGTTAAATTCCATGTCCATGTATTTGACTTCCATACCCATGCACTGAGCCTGTCCCCATGATGCCACAGGAGGAGCCAAGGTTCTGCCTCCAGTTTGAGAGATTCACACAAAAGTTGAACCTCATTTGTGTTCATTTTCCATTTGGAAGGCTGAGGAGGAGGGTGTGAATACCTGGTATTTGTTTTGGTTCTCAAGAAAAGAACAACTAAGTTCAACATATGACACAGTTGCCTTGCTGTGCCTGAGGGAAATAGATAGTGCCTTGTACAATGTCCAGATGAGATTTTCACTTTTCAGAGACCTGCTTACTTTGGCTTCTGCTAACACCTGGCAGTTTATTCTGAGATTTCATTTTTCTCCGTGAATGAATAAAAGAAATTTTGGGCTGGCTAAAAAAAAAAAAAAGAATTTCACATGTACATATACTATTTTGATCAAATCTACCCTTATTCCATCATTTGCAATTCCTTCCTTATGCCCCCAATTCTCTCCCCAACCCTTTCACCCCCAACTTCATATGTTCTCTCTCTATATATGTATCTAAATATTTGTATGTGTGTTTGCCTGCATGTGTATCTGTGCACCATGAGTGCCTAATGCCACGGTAAGATAGAAGTGGGTGTTGGATCCCCTGGGGTTGGAATTACAGACGGTTGTGAACCACCCTGTGGGTATGGGGAATCACCTGAGTCCTCTGTAAGAATAGCCAGTGCTCTTGGTACTGAGCTATCTCTCCAGTTATCTCTCCTTTTAAAACCCACTAAGTCAACTTAGTACTGCCTTTGTGCACATGGGTATAAGGTCATCATGAGTAGCCCTATGGGGACTGCATTCCTAAAGAAAAACTTACTCTTCCTCCAGCATCAGCTACCAGTTACCAATAGCTTCTCCACTAGAAGTGAAATTTCATAAGCCTCTTCCCCAATCTGGGATTTGTGCTGGGATTTTGGTTGCCTTAGTCTTAGCTGCAGGTCTTGTGTCTGCTTCAAGGACAACATGCCCACATAATTTTGATCATATTCAACTGTTTTCTCAAACTCCTGTAAGGATTCATATTTCTGGCAATGACAGGTGCTAATCCCACTTTCTCCCTGCCTTTCTCATCAGGCTTCTTGGTATTTTCACCTATAGTCTGATAGGTGAAGACATTTTTTATCTACTTTTGGTCTTGTTGGTTGTGTTTTCGGCTCCTGGAAATTGAGCCCTGGCCCTCACACATTAGACAAATATTCTACCATTGAGCCGCCTCCCAGTCTTTCTTGTACATTTTGGTGTTTTGGTTTTTTGTTTGTTTGTTTTTTGTTTTTTTAAACAGACACAGTCTCTCCACATAGCCCTGGCTGTTGTGGAACTTTGTTTAGACCAGACTGACTTTGAACTTGCAGAGATTTGTCTGCCTCTGCCTCTTGAGAGATGGCATTAAAGGCATGGGCCACTATGCCTGGCTCTTTCCTTTATATTTTATTTTGAGGCAAGGTCTTACTAACTTCATGAGATGACCTTGAACTCACTTACTACAGAACTCCACTTTTTGGTATAGTTTAGATATATATTTTTTCTTATTGTGAGCCAGTTTAACTTTTTAAATTTCTATTAATTATATTTCTTAGCTATAATGCCATCTTTGGAGGTTGTAGGGTTTCTAAATATTCCATTGTCATTGGCTATAAATATCACTTGTCTAAGATACTAGGCCCATGGCTCCCTCCTAGTCAGGCTTATGGTTTCTAGCAGTAGTGAGTAGGATGCTAACGTCATATAAGCATCAAGAAAGTGTGTGGGTCATAGACTAATGAGAATTTAGCATTGTTAAATTGAGTGCTTTAAAAGCTGGAAGGAGGGTTCAGTTGGCAAAGTACTTACTGTGCAACTATGATTTTAAAAATCTGCCACAGAAGAATGATCCTGGTGCTGGGAGATGTTGAAGGTAGAAACAAATGGTCTTGACATATGAGTGTGTATGAACATACACACACACAATGCCAAAAACTTAACGTAGAATTCTCTGAAGGGTTATGTGCAACAAGGGATTTAAACGAAAGGATACAATTTATGCAGGACACTGGAGGCTGTAAATTCTGCTTTCAGATTGGAAAAGCTTTGGAAGACTTACAAGCAAATATCTGTGCTACTCCATTTGCAGGGCTGAAGTTGTGTTCTAGAACTTTCACCTGTTCTTCTGGTACATGTGTAGTGAATGACTCTGATACAATCATCTCTTATATAAATGGCACAGTGTTTCTCTCCTTAAATATAGTTTTCATATTTAAATTAGAGTCATTGAAATGATTGCTGTCATAACAATGAAATATGACATTTTGATACAACATGAAAAGTTACAACTCTTAAAGAAAATGAAAACCTGGACGTTATTAGAATTTTATTCATGATAGTATTTCTGTTCATTTGTTCCCCACTGGTATTCATGGGTTTGTTAATTTCCCTCCTTCTTGCTCATGCCCTCCTTGTTCTTTCTTGTTCTGTCTTTAGCCATCATGTGTTCTGTGAAGCCAGATGGGATTCCTCAGTTGTGCAGGACAGATGAAATCGGGGAGCTCTGTGTCTGTGCAGTTGCCACAGGAACATCATACTATGGCCTCTCTGGCATGACCAAGAACACCTTTGAGGTAGGTTGATCCTACAGAAAGATCCTTTAGTTCTTTCTGTAGCTCTCGTCTCTAACAGCTTTGCCAGCTGTTCAAAGACAGATAAGAAGCCAAGATGATGATTTCACAAAAGAGCATTCATATTAGTTAACTGGTGGCTTTTTTGCGTATTATTTTTGTTTTTGATAATTGGGTTATCAACGTTATTCTGAACTTTCAGCTAGTACCCAGAAAGAATAAGCAGGTTTTTTTTTCTATGTAACATGTTTATTTAAAGTTTTCCTTATATGAAATATAAATAGTCAATGTGAAAGATTGAAAAGAGCTGGAAAATACATGAACATGTGTGCATATGAGCATGGCTTCCTGTTGTTCTTCTTTTGCTTATTTTGTGATTTTTACCTTCAATTTAACATTCTTTAGCAATCTCACTCACTGAAATCATTTCAGATGAACCACCGTGGACTAATTCTGAAAGATTAGGTAACTGCTGAAAATAAACAATAATGTTCAGGAAACGAAGATCAACACAGGAAAGGAGGTCATGGATGTATGGATCAAAGAATGCTAATACAATCCAAATGTCTTACTTTGAACTTCTTTTTTTCACTCCTCCCTCTCTTTTTTCCTTCTTCCTCCTTCCCACCTTGTTTTTCTCCTGCCCTTCTACTTCCTTTTCCTTCTATTATTTTCTCTTTTTCACTGTCCTTCCCTGGGAGCTATTTAATTTGGGCTCTTGTAAAAACTGTAAATATAATAAAATGTGAAACAACACTGAAACTTCCACCAATATCAAATATTTGGAACAATTTTTTTTTCATATTCTGGATTGTGGATGAAATAGGAATGTGCCCATTTAAAAGCAGCAAAAGGAAACTGTTGAATAAGCAGTTTTTTGAATGGGGTTTTTGTTTATTGTTCTCAGCTGACAGGTAAGTGGTGAAAAACAATATGTGATAAGAGGACATGTGTATAGGTGTGTGAGTAGATGTCCTTACTCAGGAAGTCAGATGGCCATTCCTGCACAATCTTGTAGCATCAGCTAGACTTGGCTGGATGTGAACTCAGGAGAAACTGAACAAATGTACACACTAAGTAATTATTTTAGTGGTACATGTGAAATATATGTGGTGACAGATCATAGGTATAGATATTACATGTAGTTTGTGGATATGTGTTGTACATGTGTGTTCTATGTACACATGTGGCATGTATGTGAAATGATTGGTATACACGTGTGACTATCTGGTGTACATAGATAACCTGCTTTTTGCAGGTGGTGAATACATAGTGAGCAGAGACATGGAAGGACTTAAATCCACAGGTTCAGGTATCCTGCACTGTATCACAATATTCTTAGAACTTTCTTCTTTTTCTCATATGATGCCTAGCTTTAGGATTAACACAATATTTTACTCATTCATGAGTATAACAGATTATTAATTCCTAAATGTTAAATTTTTGGATGAACATATATATGAATATGAACTCAGATCTCTAAAAACCCTGGAACTGGAGCTGAGTGTATAACCTAAGCAAAACCTTCCTTTTCTATGTGATTTATCTTCATGGTTGAAGGAAACAAGATTTGGATTTCTGACTTCCTGTGCTCTCTTCACATTTTCTATTTTGGTGTGTTTCCAATAAGGAGAAGTAACATTTTAATGAATAAGGATCAGCTACACCAATATGTGTTATTTAAAAATGTACCTTAAGTCTCCATTAACCACTTTCACCTGGTATTTTAAGCATAGTGCAATGATTTCTGGCCACTGTCCATGTGGAGGCTCAGAGTCTGAGAGAGGAGCTTCCTCAAGCTCTTGCATATCACTGAGACATGCAGAAACAACAGAACTTTGCTGAGCCTGAGGAAAACATGTCCATGTGCATTTATTTACATTTGACCTGCCTATAACTATCTAACAAAAGCTACTTAAGTGGGAAGAATTTATTTTGGTTACAGTTGGAGAGTATAATCCATCTTGGGGAAGCCATAGTGGCAGGAACATGAGACAATTTATCCAATTGCAGCCATGGTCAGGAAGCACCAAAAGATGAATACTAGTGCTTAGCTTCCTTTGTATTCAGTCTAAGCCTTCAGCCCAAGAAATACTATCACCCACATTCAGACTGAATCTTCCCTAGGGTAAAGCTCTCTGGTATGACCAGAGGTATATCTCCTAGGTGATTCAAAATCCAGTCTAATTGACAATGAAGATTAAACATCACACCATGTTTGTGGACTGTCAAGCAGAGTCACCATGATCTCATGCTGGCAGAGTTATTGCAGGTAGGGAAGTAAATTTGGTTTCTCTTCACAGAGAAGTGGTATAAAAGTATGACCCTGCTAACCCATGAGGTGGCCTAATTGCAGCCTTGTTCCCCTAGGTATTTCCCATGACCAGCTCTGGGGCTCCAATCAGTGAATACCCATTCATAAGGACAGGTTTGCTGGGATTTGTTGGTCCTGGAGGCCTTGTCTTTGTTGTGGGTAAGATGGATGGCCTGATGGTAGTCAGTGGACGAAGACACAATGCCGATGACATAGTCGCCACAGCCTTAGCTGTAGAGCCCATGAAGTTTGTCTACAGAGGAAGGTAAGTGGTACTTGTCTTCAAATTAAATGCTCAGTTTTGGTTTATAGCTGGTTTCCAAGTTAGAGTTACTGTTGCTTTGATAAAACATCATGACCAAAAGCAATTTAGAGAAGACTTTTTTTGGCTTATTCTTCCATATCACTGTTCATCATTGAAGGAAGTCAGTACAGGAATTCAAAGTAAGAACCTAGAGGCAAGAGCTGATACAAAAGCCATAGAGGATACTGCTTACTGGCTTGCTTCTCATGGCTTGTGCAGCCTACTTTCTTACAGAACACAAGACCACCAACCGGGGGGTGGGGGGCTCCAACCACAATAGGCTGGATCCTCCACATCAATACTAATTAAGAACCATACAGGCTTGCTACAACTTGATATTATAGAAGCATTTTCTCAATTGATTCCCTCTCTGATGACTCTAGCTTGTGTCATTTTGGCACATAACTAGCCAGCATAGTTGAATAGGGCTTAAAGATTGTAGAAATTACTTAGATTTATTTGGACTCAGTTCCTTCTTCTATCGAATTGAAGCATTTGGATTTAATGACCACTAAGATCTCAGCAAGTTGTGATTCCTCAAGAACTAATATGAACTCTTTGATACACTCTTTAACTTAATATCTTTAAAAGTTCTGTGTAGGTCCAAGAGACCCAGACATAACAATCAATCATAACTTATGTAGAAAAGTGCCTGCTTGTGTGTCTGAGTGCCCCACGATTTTCTTCCTTCCGTCCCTCCTTCCCTCCCTCCTTCCTTTCTTCCTTCCTTTCTTTCTTCCCTCCCTGACATAGTAGGCACTCAGCAAGGGTTAATTACATGTAGATGTTTTCTTGTAGCTCTTGAGATTTCTGGTAATGCAGAAGAGGAATCAGAAACTCCTCCAGATGCTTTTCTTTGAAACTAACAGTTTCTTTGAAAACTAACAGTTCATAGGAACATGGCTGGACAATTCCCAGATTTAAATTATCTTTAAAACTAGAGCCTAAATTTATGTTGGGGTTCACAACAACTTGAGGAACTGTGTTAAATAGTTGAAGCACTAGAATGTTGAGAACCACTGGTCTAGGCCTACCTGAGGAGCTATCAACAATTGGTTGCTAGCTGGTGAAAGACAGAAGGTCAGTTTTCTTTTGGGAAAGGGCAGCCACTGGCAGCTTGCCTGTGCACCCCCACACTTAGTCTGCAACTAGTTTGGCTCTGTGAAAGACTCTGAGATTTGATTAATTAATCTTGATTATAGGTTCTTACTGCCACAGGAGTTCTTGGAAACAGGTCTCTGTCCTCTGCTTACCACATGTTCCCTCTGTTCCTGCAGGATAGCTGTGTTCTCAGTGACCGTCCTTCATGATGAAAGGATAGTGATTGTGGCTGAGCAGAGGCCGGACTCCACAGAGGAAGACAGTTTCCAGTGGATGAGCAGAGTACTCCAGGTATGTGGGGCTGTGTCTTAAAGCATTTAAGTACTTCCAGCTTTTCTTATTCACTGTAAGACTATGGCCCAACATTTGTCAACTAGTCCTTTGCCTGTAAGCCCATATTCTGTTGTTCAAACTGCCTGATTGGAAATTATATAGTGTCCAGAAACAAGCTAAGCAGATGAAGGTAAAAAGTCAGGAACTGCAAAACTGCTTTTTTTGCAGTTACATCAGAGAACAACAAACGTGTTGTTATAATTATGAGAATATACACTCTTTTTTCCAAACCCCCCTTTTTAATTATTTATGGTTTTCTAATAGCTCTATGTGGAATTATGCGAACCTTTTTATTATAGTGAGAAAACTGTCTCTTCATTTGGCCTTTATGCAAAGCACAGTTCATACCATGTATACTTTCATATATTATAGACAGTAGGTGGTTTTTATAATTTTTATTGAAAATAGCTTTTTCATTCAATATATTCTGATCATGGTTTCCCCTCTCACAACTCTTCCAAGGTCCTCCCTATCTTCCCACCCATGTAAATCTACATTCCTTTATTTCTCACATTTAAAAATGAACACGCAACTACACACACACACAGAGTCAGTCAGACAGCAAAGGAAAAGAAAAAATCATACAGGCAGAGATACACATACATAAATCTCATAAAAACAGAATTGGAAACCATAATATATGGTAAAAAAAGAAAAAAAAAATGCCTGGATAAAGCTTTCTGAGACAAACCCTTCCAGCAATACCACTGAGTTCATTTTGTGTTGCCCATTTATGCTGAGATTGGGCCTGCCTTTAAGTATGGTTTATATACCTACTGAGACTCCATTGGAAACTTGAATGTTTTTTTCTCTTGTGAGCAGTTTTCCTTTGTGAGTGTTTATATAGTTTATATAGTTTATATAGTGTTTATATAGTGTTTATAATGTTTTTGTGCATGTAGTTATTTAAAAAGGCTAGGTATAGTGACTCATTCCTGTAATTCCAGATTTCGGAGGCTAAGGCAAATTGATTGCCACTAGTTAAAGCTCAGTCTAGGCTATAGTGTGAGGCTGGGCTTTAAATAAACAAGAAACAAAAACAGAGAAACAACAATGAAGAGGATGGGAGAGAGAGCGCTGTGCGTCAAGTACTTTCTGTGTAAGCATCAGTACCCAAGTTCAATCCCTAGAAGCCATTTAGAATGAGCCAGGGACAGTGGTATGTCTTGTGATCTTTTTGCTAGAAAGGCAGGTCTTTGGACCTTTTTGTCTAGGCAGCCTAGCCTAATTGGCAAATTTGAGCCAGTAAGAAATACTTTCATCAAAAAGATTTAAAAAAAGAAAAAAAGGACAGCACTCAAAAACCACCTACACACACACACACACAGACACACACACACACACACACACTCATACACACCCATACACACAAAAAAAACTAAATAAATATACTATTTATTGTTTTCTGTTTGTATTTCCTATTTCAATATGACTGCCCTTTTCTTCCTTTTCAGGCAATTGACAGTATACATCAAGTTGGAGTTTATTGCCTGGCCTTGGTACCAGCAAATACCCTTCCCAAAACCCCACTTGGTGGCATCCATTTGTCAGAAACAAAGCAGCTTTTCCTGGAGGGCTCCCTTCACCCCTGCAATGTCCTGATGTGCCCACACACCTGTGTCACAAATTTACCTAAACCTCGGCAGAAGCAGCCAGGTATGCTCTTGCATGGTCTGACATAGCCTTGAGTGGGCTTTGTAAACTGTGTTCCTGTCAATAGCAGGCTCAAGAGGGGCTACATCTAGGAATAATCTGGTAATCATCTGCACACATGTTCTGCACATGATTCACACTCCAGACAGAATATTTTCCTCACAAAGTATGTTTGCGCCTTGATAGCTAGAATGCAGCAGCTCTGCTGAGACAGTGAGGTCTACTTAGGTAGTCAGTACAGAGCATATGGGTAAAAATGCTGTGTACCTTCTCATTGGATAATACTTCCACTGGAATTGGTTATACACAGTCATTTATTGGTAGTCCTAGACTAGACACAAACCCTTGGGGGTCCTAGTATACATAATTAGAACAATACATACAAGGTTTTATATAGCTAATTGAGGAGTGAAAGCAATAGGCTATTGGATAATGCTTTGAAACATGAGGAATTCTATTTATTCCTGACCAAGACTGCTGTCTCAGTGTCTGATAGGTTGGGAACACATTACCCTTTATCTGGCTTGATTCTCATAGCTCCTAAATCAGTCATGAACTATTAGATCACACACACACACTTGTCAGTGAATTTGTCTGAATGTAATAAATTAGAAAATAGGAACTATCCTGCTAAGGGGCTAGTATGTACAAACCAGACCAAAGCTGGTCAAACATGATGTGATGTGGACCATCCCAATCTCCATATGTGCTAATCTGTTGGTCCCTATGGTTTCATGAAAAGAGTTCCCTTCCATGCTCAGTCCTGATGTGAGTTGATGTGCTAGGGAAGGTTGATACAGAGGGAGGGCCCACCCTTTCCTTGGGGGGGAAAGAGAGAGGGGAAGGAGTAAGGGGGTAAGGGAGCCACTGGGAGGAGATAAGGGAGGGGACACCTTTGGGATGTAAAGTAAATAAAAAAGGAAATCAAAATAAATTTAAAAAAAGAAAAAGGGTGCTCTTTGTTGTACTGATGAAGCACAGAGAGAGGGAGACTGAGTTTTATCTAACATCACACAGCTACAATGTGCCCAACACAGAATTTAAACATATCTCAACATTACTCACCTTCCACTTCCTGTTTTTTAAGCCTAGCTTGGGGTCTTTTATTGCCACCTGTTAAAGAATGGTACTGTTGAGCAGGAGTCTTTAGCAAGTCATCCTAAAGGTGGATAACCTTATTACCCAGCTAGTGCCTTAACACTGCCCCCTTTGTAATAACAGTGCAAGCCACTTGAACAGCTCTCATCCTGGTTGCTCTTCAGAGGTGATCAGGTCTGGAGGTCTTGCAGGACAAGTTCAAGAGACAAGAGGGTGACCTCAAATCAAAGATCAAGTATGGAAAGCTTGAAGGAGAAAAGTGATTGGCCAAACATATAGTAGGCTAAGGACTTGAATCCATTCTTCAGATTGCAAAACCCTTGCACTTACTATTTTTACACCTCAGGGATGTTTTTATGGTAGGCAGTATGGGAGTTATGCCACTAAGTAGTGTGATCTTCCCTAGTATACTCACATTTAAGTATGCAAAACAGCATAGGAAGTGGGGTTTCATTTGTTTGTTTAGCTTTTGAGAAACATTAGACTAACTTTTCTCATTGGTATCTATTATCCACTGTTCTCACCCTCCTCTCTTCTCTCCTATCCCCTCTCTTTATTAGATTCTTGATAAGTAACCCAGTTTGGCCTTCAACTTAAAATTCTCCTGTCTCCTCCTCCCAAGTGCCAGGATTATAGGATTACCATTACACCTGACATTTCTGTCTCTACTGTTTTCATATTCTAGATCTCCTCTGTTTCTTTTTTCCTCAAATCTACATTCTTCCTCACTGTCCTTGGTCTATATGAATCTATAGCAAATGTAGAGCTATAGCTGACTAAAGTGTAACTAGTACTTTAACAGGAAACCTCAGGAAAATAAGAAACACTGTCCTTCAGGGAGCATCACAGAAGGATGGAAAACAGCCTTTCAAAAACCATACTGTCTGAGAACATAAACAACACTGGAAATGATGCAGGGCTTGCTCTTTGTATGCATGTTGGTATCTATAGTATTATAGATACTATAGTTTCATGCTTCACTCCGTACTCAATAATGTGTCCTCAACATCAAACTGCAGGTGACTAAACTATCTTTTCTATAATTTTGATGGCTTAAGTAGTAGAATGCCTGGCCCTAGTGACCCCAATAACAGTAGTTCCTATAACCAAGCCAGTTCAATACCACATGAAGCTTCAGGATAGACACTTAGTATAGGAGTATATCATTTGCAAGTAAATACCACGATTTTAATACTAACTGGCCTTACTTGTTCAATCTTAAGACTCTTAAGTAGTTTAGAAAAATCGGCCCATAGGAAAAGACTTTGGTCTTAGGCTGGAGCAAAGGTCAAGACACCTAAAGAAAGCTACTTTCATTAGGGATAGCAGGAAATTATGGTTTAATGGATTAAAACTTTAATATTATTCCTACTTAATAAAGCTGTAGGTGATGGTTAACTCTGCATATATATGTATGCAGGTGTAGTAATATGTGTCTTGAAAATGCATTTTTTTTTTTTTTTTACTTCTTTCATTCTGAAAATTGAACCCAGGGCTTTACTAGTACCTAGCAGTATTTTATCTCTTTTCTGTCATCTTTCTATTCTCCCTTACTCCCACCCATTCAACAAATATAGGATCTATGCTGGGGCATTATGACTTACTTGTATAAGTCTCTATAGATTTGCTGATAATGACCTGTAATGGCCCCAGAAGACATTGCCCTCGGATACCATTATGTGTGTGTGTGTGTGTGTGTGTGTGTGTGTGTGTGTGTGTAGTTTTTCTTCAAAAACTAGCTTTTTTGGAAGAAACACTTAAAATAATTCTGAACAGGTATGCTGCTAGCAACCAGAGCAAATATTGTCTTTAGCCACGTATGTGTAAAGTTTTCATTACAAGCAACAAATAGAGTCCTTAAAAATACAGATTCATAGACAACAAAATTGTCTTTTCTGATGGGCAAGTTATTTATTCAGTTAATAGTAGTGTGTAGTATGATTAAAAACCTGAGCACAGAAGTGTTGAACAACCTTTAAGCCATTGTAAGAACTAGCAACAATTCTACAGCAGTTACCAGAACAGACACAAATCCACAGCTACAACTTCCCTCATGACATTCTATCAGAATAGCTGAAAAACACTGAAGAGTCGCATGCAGAATGTTCAGGACAAGAAGGGAAAGATATATTTTTCTGGAAAACTAAATTCACATGGACCACTGCATGTCTGTGGAGGATGAGTAACTCTGCGTTTGACTTGGACTGTCAGCTAAAGGGTGAGCAGATGCCTTGTCTGAGCCAGAATTCCAGAACATTTTTATGGGGAAGCCAAAGTAATGGTCATTGTAGTTGTCATGGTAACTGGCCCATTCTAGGCCTTGTTCCTTGACACTGTATCCACTGATATGAATCTCATCTTTTTATTTTATATGTTCCCTGATCTTCTGGTTGAGCTTCAAGACACTCAGTTCTTTGTGGATAGTAAATAATGCATATGTCTTGATTGATTAACATAGAACTTAATCACCAGACATTTAATAGCAATTTCACTTACCAGTCATCATCTTAAAATTTCATCAAAAATATAGTACAAATTGATCATGCTACCTGTATTATTTTATGCTGTGATTTTTTTTTCTGTTTATGTGTGTGGTATGTTTTATATACATGTTCACATGGGTGGGTACACTTGAGTGTCCATGAATGTGAAGGCTTGAAGTTGACGTGTGTCTTTAATCACTCTCTACGTAATATGCTGAGGCAAGGGCTCTTGCTAAACACAGCTTATTGATTCAGCTAGTCTCACAAGCCAACTTGTTTCAAGTTGTTTCTGCCCATGTCTGCCTCATATGCACTGAGGTTACAGGTGGGTATTACACCCACCGAGCTTTTTAAATGGGTTCTGGGGGTTGGGCTCCACTATTCATGGCAGCGTAACAAGTACTTTACCTACCAATTCACCATCATCTTAGTCTTTATACTGTAATTCCTGTGCTAAATATCTTTTTCTTCCTTCCCTTCCCCCCTGTACCCCCTGCCTCCCCTCACCTCTGTGTGTGTGTATATGTTTGTCTGTCTGTCCCTCTCACACAGATCTAGAATGCAAAACCTTTCCCTATTAAATATATATTCCTTAATTTCTGTGTATGCATTAAATGCAAAGATGAGTAATTGGCATGCAAGGGTTTCTAACAGTCAAAATTTGAGTTTCTGTAGTTCCTTAAGAAATTTCTGGTCCAGCAAAATGGCTCCGTGAGTAGAGTGATTGTTGCTAATCTTGAACCTATTTTTGATTTCCCCCAGGACCCACATGATAGAGGAGAGAACTTGACTCTAGCAAGTGCTCTCTAACCTCTGCACTCATACCATGGCATGAATGCTTGTATGTGTACAAGGAAACATGTAATAAAATCTTTTACAAAAATATTTTTAAAGAAACTTCCTTCTTTAATAATTGAAAAAAAATGAAGGTATCAGAGAAAAAATGTTTAATATTTCTCTTTCAAACTTCTGTCTTAAACTAGGGAGGGAAAGCTCATTGAGTTTGTAACAGTGGAGTGAAAAAACACTTTCAGTGTACAGCATCTCTAGGTTTACTTTTCTACATCTCATTGTGGGCCAAGATCTTCAATCTCAAATCTCACTGGTCAATAAAACCTGTAGATAAGTGATTCTCTATCATGTCCCTTCATGAGTATTCTCTGAATCTATCTCAAGAGATTAATGTGTCATAATTTGCTTGGTTTGAGTCAACTCGCATTATAGAAGAAGTCTTCCTCAGTGACGTGTATCCTGGTTTTGCATCCTGTATTTTTCCTCCGTATCACTTTTATAATCACCCCTGAATATGCATCATAATGTTAGCTTCACACTAGCTAATAGAAGCATCAGCTTACAAGGTGCTAAGGGATGCTGTATATATGAAAACATTACTTCTATATACCCTAATCCAGGTTTCTCCATTTTGGCCATCACAAGCACATCAGGTCTTATAATAAGAGTGATTCACAAAACAACAACTGGGTAAAGATCTTCACCAACCTACATCTGACAGGGCTAATAGCCAGAATATATAAAGAACTGAAGAAGTTAAATATCAACAAACCCAGTAATCCAATTAAAAAATGGGGTACAGAGCTAAACAGAATTCTCAACAGAGGAATATCGAATGGCAGAGAAATACTGAAAGAAATGCTCAACATCCTTAGTCATTCAGGAAATGCAAATCAAAATGACCCTGAGATTTCATCTCACACCCATCAGAATAGCTAATATCAAAAACTCAAGGGATGATACATGCTGGAGAGGATGTGGAGAAAGAGGAATCTTCCTCCATTGCTGGTGGGAATGTAACCTTGTACAACCACTTTGGAAATCAGTCTGGCACTTCTTCAGAAAATTAGGAATAGTGCTACTTCAAGATCCAGCTATACCAGTCCTAGACATATACCCAAAAGATGCCCCACCATTCAATAAGGACATTTGCTCAACCATTTTCATAGCAGCTCTATTTATAATAGCCAGAATCTGGAAACAACCTAGATGTCCCTCAACAAAGGAATGGATACTTAAAGTGTTGTACATTTACACAATGTAATACTACTCAGCAATTAAAAACAAGGAAATCATGAAATTTGCAGTAAAATGGTGGGAACTAGAAAAAAATCATCCTACGTGAGGTAACCCGGAAGCAAAAAGAAACAAATTATATATATACTCACTTATAAGTGGATATTAGCCATATAATATAGGATAAACATATTAAAATCTGTAGCCCTAAAAAAGCTAAACAATAAGGAGGACCCTAGGGAAGATGCTTAATCCTCATTCAGAAGGACAAATAGGATAGACATCAGAAGTAGCAGAAGACAAGGAACAGGACAGGAGCCTTCCACAGAGGACCTCTGAAAGACTACCCACCAGGGTATTGAAGGATATACTGAGACTCATAGCCAAACTTGGGGCAGAGTGCTAGAATCCTTATGGAAGAAGAGGGATATAGAAAGATCTGGAGTAGACAGGAACTCCACAAGAGAACAACAGAGCCAAAATACCTAGGCACAGGGGTCCTGCAGAGACCGATACTCCAACCAAGGACCATGCATGAAGAAGACCTAGAAGCCCTGTTCAAAGGAAGCCCATTGACTGCTCAGTTTCCGAGTGGGTGCCCTAGTAAGGGGTACAGGGGCTGTCTCTGACATGGGCTCAGTGGCAGGTTCTCTGATCACCTCTGGCGGTGGAGGGTTGCAGCCTTGTCAGGCCACAGAGGAAGATGATGCAGCCCTTCTGATGAGACCTGATAGGCTAGCATCAGATAGAAAGGGAGGAGGTCCTCCCCTATCAGAGGCTTAGGGAAAGGGCATAGGGGGAGAAAAGGGAGGATGGGTGGGAATGGTAGGAGACAAGGGAGGGAGCTGCAGTGGGGATACAAAGTGAATAAATTGTAATAATTATGTAAATTAAATTTTTAAAAAAGTGATTCAAGGCATGGTCTTTGAAAGCATTCTTTTTTTCTAGGTTAATTCCTTACTAATTATGTAAGAATCCTGTTAGAAAGAATTTCACTTTCGTCTCTAAGGTTATGCTTCTCTTTTTTTCCCCCCCAGAAATTGGTCCTGCCTCAGTGATGGTGGGAAACCTGGTTTCTGGGAAGAGGATCGCCCAGGCTAGTGGCAGAGACCTGGGTCAGATAGAGGACAATGACCAGGCCCGGAAGGTGAGAACCGAGGTCAGAACTCAAATTATTCCCTTGACTCTAGAGATGTGTTAACTATTTGTAGAATCACACAGTCCCAAGTCCTCAGTGAGTCAGTTCCACATGTATTGCTGATTTCACATCTTTGATAATACTGTCACACCTCCCCACTTGTCATACAGTAGAGATTCATAGTCTTATTGGGGGGGTGGGGAATGAGGCTCTAAGAAATTTTATCATGTCACAGAAGTGAAGTGATATCATCAACCTGGACAGGACTGAGACAAATATTAGGAAACCATTGCTCTTCACCACTTTCTTTCTAAGTATCCCCACCAGCCCTGATGTGAAGCTCACACTGCCTCACAGTGATCTTTGTGTACAGTTTATGTCTTCTGGTTGTTAGCAGGTAGCTCTCCTTACAGCAGCTTAAAGAGCAAACATCTAGCTCCTCCTCACCCACACAGCAGAGCTCATAACTTGCCTATGTATTTCTGAGTCCCATTGCAGCACCTCAGCTCTGACAATGCTTAGGACTCCCTATTTTCCACAGCCCAAGATTAGGCTCATTCAGTATGGGCTATTAAGGAATGTGATAAAACCATTTAAATACTACCAGTGTAATAACATATAGAAATTTTTTCATTAAAAAAACTTGATTGTCATGTTCCCCTCACATAGTACATTTCTATTAATAAAACATATCAAGATGTATATGTTTCCTATATCTTCATGTGAAATGAGACTGTCCTTTTTATTACGTACTAAATCAGTATGATGCATTTAATCTATGTAACTTGTAATGAAATTTAGTAACACCAGAGAATTGGCATTCTACAGTCATATATTTAATAGAAGCTTTTTTTTTTAAAGTAAGTTAGATTAGATTTTTTTTTTTCTCCTGCACATAGCAGAAATCAGTGTTTTATATTCTGACAGCCCTGGGAGGAAAAATGACTGACTGTGTTGGCTGATGTTACTTATAAGGGGGATAGCTCTCCTCTTCCTTGGGCTGACTTGTAGAGAACTTGCCTAGCCAAGGGTAGGAACTGTCAGTCTCAGATACATTAAATTCTTTTTTTTTTCATTTTTTTTAAATTTATTTATTTTTTATTAATTACAGTTTATTCACTTTGTATCCCAGCTGTAGCCCCCTCCCTCATCCCTTTCCAATCCCACCCTCCCTCCCTCTTCTCCTCCCTTGCCCCTCTCCAAGGGGAAGAGGTCCTCCTCCCCTTCCCTGTCTTATCAGGATTGACTGCATTGTCTTCCTCTGTGACCTGGTAAGGCTGCTCCCCTCTGATGGGGAGGTGCAAAGAGCCAGCCACTGAGTTCATGCCAGAGACAGTCCCTGTTCCCATTACTAAGGAACCCACTTGGAGACTGAGGTGCCATGGGCTACACCTGTGCAGGGGTTCTCACATATCTCCATGCGTGGTCCTTGGTTGGAGTATCAGTCTTAGAAAAGACCTCTGTGGCCAGATTTTTTGGTTCTGTTGCTCTCCTTGTGGAAATCCTATCCCCTCCATGTATTTCTAAATAGCAGCAGGGAAAAGCCAAGTATTTTCTCATTCTTTTGATGACTTATTTGGCAGAGTTTTGTTTTGTTTTTGTTTTTAATGTGAATATGTCCTTGTGCTTCTGTGTAGGGAAGCATGCACTCAATTTATTTTACTTAATTTATTTATTTTACTCAATTTATTTTTACTTAAATATTGCGATTGCCTAACCCAGATTCCAGTGGCATGACCCTACCATCTTTGTGTCATTGCAGTTCCTGTTCCTCTCAGAGGTCTTACAGTGGAGAGCGCAGACCACCCCAGATCACCTGCTATACACACTGCTCAATTGTCGGGTAGGCTCTAAAGCGCCAGAGCTCATACTTCCTAATCTCTTACTTTAGTAGTCTGAACTTTTTCCTGGGAGGTCACCTTCTTTTATAATATTCACAAAGACTCTTCTTGGTTCAATGGTTAAATACTCTTAACAAACGTAACAGGGCCGGGGCTGTTATTTCAGCTGAGAGGTTACAATTCATTATGGAGGAAGTCGCAGCATCTGGAGCTGATACACAGTAAATTGTACTGTATCAGCAGTCATGAAGCAGATTGCAAAGCAATAAATGCATACTTGTTATTGCTTTCACCTTCTCCACAGTATTTCCCACCCAAAATTGAGAGGTTAATGTTATCTACAGTAGAAAGCGAATGTACTTCTAAGAGATTGTTTCCATATAAATGTGTTTTAGTTACATACTCTAGGGAATGAAAACCATTTCTACGTTATCAAGTTTCTGTTCAGTTTCATATTAGTAAATCAATTAAACTCATCCTCCTTAAAAGCACTTAGAAGTCAGAACTTAAATTTAGTAGCAAATATTAACAATAAAAGTTATGTGCAAAGGTCTGTTAAAGATCTGTTGGGGATTTTTTTCTGTTTTTTGTTTATTTGTTTAATATTTTTTATTTATTTAACTTTTTATTTTATGTGCATTAGTGTGAAGGTGTCAGATCCCGTGGAATTACAGACAGTTGTGAGTTGCCACGCACATGCTGGGAATTGAACCGGGGTCCTTTGGAAGAGCAGGCAGTGTTCTTAACCATTGAGCCATCTCTCCAGCCCCCTTATTTGTTTATTTTTTTGGCCTTTCAAGACAAGGTTTCTCTGTGTAGCCTTGGGTGTCCTGGACTCACTTTGTAGACCAGGCTGCCTGCAAAGTCACAGAGATCCACCTGCCTCTGTCTCCCAGAGTGCTGGGATTATAGGCAAGCAGCACTGTACCCAGCTTTTTCTTTTTCTTACTTTTCTTACTTTTCTTTATGCTATGGAACTAAAGCTTGAAATATAGACCATAATGGTAAAACCTCTTGTCAAGTACAGGCACTTGTAAGTCTATAAATCTGAGGCCATTTAGGATTTCTGATTATCAAAGTTTTAAGTGCTCAAAGGTTTGGCTTCTGGTTATCAGGGTTTGTTTGCATGTGATTGAATTCCTCTGAATATATGTACTTGGACATCCTTCACCTTAATCTGCCATAAAGGTATTTATCAGCTTAAACTTACCTTTCTGGAGTTGGTCAGATGGTCATCATATACAACATCTGTTTAAGATCTTATCCAAGAGAGTCTTTGGAGACAACAAAGAGCATTTCATCATAGTTCCCCTGTTCTCTGAGTGTCTAATGGAATGCCTCCCCTCTGAGGGGCACCCTGTGTTCACAGCCCATGGACCTCCTTCTATATATGGTCACACAGCCATTTAGTCATAGAGCCTGAACTCTGAGAATTCAGTAATCACATATCCATGTATCTGAAAAATTATTCCCTCCTTTTTCAGTTTCATTACATTTTTATTTGTCGTGTGTGTGTGTGTGTGTGTGTGTGTGTGTGTGTGTGTGTGTGTGTGAAACAACATGCAGTCAGAAGACAACTTGTGGGGATCAGTTCTCTCTTTCCATTTTGTGGGTCCTGGATATTGAACTCAGGCCTTTCAGGTTAGCATATATCTTTATCTGCTGAGCCATCTCTGGTCTCAGACTTTCATTTTCATCTTTTTCATTGAGTCTATCTTCAGCCTACAAATATAGACATGATTCCCCTTCCTTCATACAACTACCCAGTTTCATCTTCCTTTACATCTGTGATACTTTTATTCCCCGTTAATCTCCTCTTCCTGGACTCTCCTGGACCTCTTCATGTGGTGGTTTTCCTGTAAGCTCCTCTTGACTTTCCTTTGTTCCTAGCCTCCATGGCTCTTCCTCTTCGAATACTTCCTCCAAAGTGATAACTAGAATGTAAGGCCTTAACTATAACTAACCTCCTTTTCAATGGGCCTGGTACCTTCTCAGAACTTTTAATGGGTAGAGCTTCCTTTCTTTTCCTAATTTTTCTAATACTGCCATGGTGAGTATATCCTGTACAAGCTGTCAACAGAGAGCAAATCAGACATGAATCACTTTTAAACTCCCCCTTTAACATTGCCTAATACCTTGCTCCCATTTTTCTAAGATGAACACATACCTGTGTTCAAACTTTATAAAAGTCTAAGTGGGTAGCACAAGAGTTAGTAAATCCTTGTAGATCCTTGTAGACACAAAAATTCAAACGTGATGGCAGTGTATTTATGGACAAATAGTGAAAATAGCAGTGTTCTGCTTTTGTCTAACTGTAATGAAGATACCCCAGTAGCTCCTTGGAGTGTTGTCAGGATACCAGGCTTGGCATCCAATCAGTGTGACCTTTTAAACATAGTCTCCCAGTTCCACCTCACTCCACAGTTCACAAACCACGCGGATTCCCTTTGTCTCCTATCTCTGCACTACATACTCTGTCTTTCCCATCTTGCCATCACGTATTCAGTAATCACTCATCACAGTAGCGCTTGTGAAGCCTGGAAGGTTGCTTGTGTATTTTTTCTTTTAGCCTCTGGAAGGTTTTTTTTTTTTTTTTTTTTTTTTTTTTTTTTTTTTTTTTTTTTTTTTGAGACAGGATTTCTTTATGTAGCCATGGCTGTCCTGGAACTTTCTCTGACCAGGATGGCCTTGGATTCAGAGATACACCTGCCTCTGCCTCCCAAGTCCTGTGATTAAAGGTGTGTACTATCACTGCCCGGCTCTGCAAAGTATGTTTAATAATTATGAATTTGACCTGTATTTTAAAGCTATCATTCTTGGACCATGGGTCTTTTCAGATAATTGAAACACTTGACTTCAGAATGTGAAGGGTATTTTTCATTATTGCATTCAGTATCTATTCATGTGCTTGCATCCTTGGCAACTGAAGTTAGTAGGTATGAGGTAGCAAGATTGAAGGTTGGAATAGTGCTTATTAAAATGATCAGGAATAGTAGAAAACTTTCTGTCTCAAAACATGAAGAATATCTTTTTTTTTTTTTAACCAGGAACTTCAGCCAAGTCATTTAATTCTTTTCTTTATTTGTAGTAAATACATTTATATACTTATTTATGTATTTTTTTTGTTTTGTTCTTTTTTTGTTTTTTTGTTTTTTTTTAATTTTATTTTTCTTATTAGTTAAATTTTGTTAACTCTGTGTCCCAGCTGTATCCCGCTCCCTCATTCCCTCCCCCATCCCACACTCCCTCCCTCATCTCCTCCCTGCCCCTTTCCAAGTCCACTGATAGGGGAGGACCTCCTCCCCCTTCATTTGACCCTGTTTTATCAGGTATCTTCAAGGCTGGCTGCAAAGTCCTCCTCTGTGGCCTAACTGCTCCTCCCCTGGGGGTGGGGGGAGGTCAAAGAGCCTGCCCTTGAGATCCTGTTAGAAATAGTCCTTGTTCCCCTTACTTTGGAAAACTACTTGGTTACTGAGCTACCACGGGCCACATCCGAGCAGAAGTTCTAGGTTATATCCATAGATGGTCCTTGGTTGAGTGTCAGTCTCAGAAAAGACCCTGTGCCCGGATATATTTGGTACTTGTAGAGCTCCTATCCTTTCCATATGATACTAACTCCCCTTCTTTCATATAATTCCCTGTACTCTGCCGAGGGTTTGGTTATGAGTCTTAGTGTCTGCTTTGAAAGACTGCTAGGTAGAGTCTTTCAGATGCCTTTTGCGGTAGACTCCTGTCATACATTCAATGCGCATCCCATTTGTCTTTCTAAATGAGGATTGATCATCTTTGCCCGTTCCGCTTTCTTGATTATCTTCTTTAGGAGTATAGATTTCATTATGTTTATCACATCTTGTAGGTCTCTATAAGCGAGTATATACCAAGTTTGTCTTTCTCCTTCTGGGATACTTCACTCAGAATGATCTTTTCTAGATCCCACCATTTGCCTGCAAATTTCATGATTTCCTCCTTTTTGATTGCTGAGTAGTATTCCATTGTGTAAAAATACCATAATTTCTGTATCCATTCCTTCGTTGATGAACATCTGGGTTGTTTCCAGGTTCTGGCTATTACAAATAAAGCTGCTACAAACAGGGTTGAACAAATGTCCTTGTTGTGTACTTGAGCAAATTTTGGGTATATACCTAGGAGTGGTATAGCTGGGTCTTGAGGTAGCACTACTCCTAATTGTCTGAGAAAGCGCCAGATTGACTTCCAAAGTGGTTGTACCAGTTTACATTCCCACCAGCAATGGAAGAGGGTTCCCCTTTCTACACAACCTCTCCAGCATGTGTTGTCCCTTGAGTTTTTCATCTTGGCCATTCTGATGGGTGTAAGGTGAAATCTCAGGGTCATTTTTATTTGCATTTCCCTAATGGCAAATGAGGTTGAACATTTCTTTAAGTGTTTCTCTGCCATTCGATGTTCCTCTATCGAGAATTCTCTGTTTAGCTCCGTTCCTCATTTTTTAATTGGATTACTTGGTTTGTTGCTTTTCTGCTTCTTTAATAGTGACCAATGCATGTTAGTTCCTTTTTTAATGGAGTCGGTGATCTTACCCTGTTTCATTGCTTGTTTTCTTTTCATTTTTGTTGGGATATTATCTGTATGCCCTGTTTTCTTGGGTGAAGTTGTTTTCATTGGATTGGAGTTTTCCTTCTTGTATCTTCTGTAGGGTTGGTTTGCTGTGTAGATATTGTGTGGATTTAGTTTTGTCATGGAATATTTTGTTTTCTCCATCTATGGTGATTGAAAGCTTTGCAGGGTATAGTAGTCTGGGTTGACATTTGTGATCTCTTAGAGTCTCCATGATACTTGCCCAGTCTCTTCTGGCTTTCATAGTTTCTGATGAGAAGTCCGGTGTGATTCTGATAGGTCTACCTTCATATGTTACTTGGCCTTTTTCCCTTGCTGCTTTTAATATCTTTTCTTTGTTCTGTAGATTTAGTGTTTTGACTATGATGTGATGTGATGTGTTTCTTTTCTGGTCTAGTCTATTTGGTGTTCTGTAGGCCTCTTGTATATTTATGGACATCTCTTTCTTTAAGTTGGGAAAATTTTCTTCTATGATTTTCTTGAAAATATTTTCTGGACCTTGGAGCCTGGAGTCTTTTTCATCAATTCTTATTATTCTTAGATTTTGTCTTTTCATAGTGTCCTTGATTTCTTGGATATTTTGTGATTGGAACTTTTCTAATTTTACTTTTTCTTTGAGAGAAGTATCAATTTCTGCAAGTGTGTCTTCACCTTCCCCAAACAAGTTTCGGGGTGACCCGAGACCAAAGTTTTCACCTCCTGCGATTCCCTGTTGTTTAGAATGCCTCACCTTTGTTTTCCTGGGTTAGAGGTCCTTCCACTCACCAACTCAGACATTTAGCTCTTCCACAGCTCAGAAACTGTATGTGCTAGTCGACATCTTGGCTCCGCCACCTCCTTATTTATGTATTTAAAACGTGAATTTTTATTTGCTCTTTTCTTCACTCCTTAATTTTTTTTTTCATTGTTAAAATGGTGTCAAGTTCATAGTCATTGACTATGAAGTTTGTTATGTTTAGAATGGATGTTGACCTCTGTATAACTTTGCCTTACCAGCCTGTCATGAAAACTCTCCCACAACTTATTTTAGAAGACAATATTAACTTGATGAAACAACTTCACCTATAAATCTTCTTTTTATCCAGTGGTTTCAGAATAGAAATAAATTTTTCCCATGAATGTTGATGAGGACATTGGGAAATGATGTCTGAAGCTAAATGATTAATGCTTCAGGGAAACTCTCACTTGGAACTTGTGTTCTTTTTTTTTTTAATTAATTACAGTTTATTCACTTTGTAGCTCAGTGTTCTTAACAAGTAGTGCTTGGGAAAATGAAACATGTTTCTGAACTTGGTAGTATTTCTATTGCAGTAAAAGATTGTATTAAGATCTTCAAAGTGGATAGAGGCTTCAGAGATAGCTCAGTCAGTATAGTGCTTACCTTGTAAGCATGAAGACATTAGTTCAGTTCCTGAGCTACACAAGGAGAGGTGGGTTGGAGATGAAATGCTTATAATCCTTGCCCTAGGAAAGGAGAGACAGGTGGATCCCTGGGTATAAGGCCACTGAGAGACCTCGTCTCAAGAAAGGTGGGATGGGCAGCACCTTATAGATGAACTATACCTGAAGTTGCCTTCTTACCTTCATGTGCCTGTGCACAAACATATACCCTCACAACATGAACACAAACACACAAGACTATCAAAGAGCAAGTGGCAATGAACTCATATATGATGGAGTTATGTCATATTCAACCTTGTAAGTTAGAAAGGAAGAAAAGAAATAATGTCTTATATCATGATTGACATTCAAACTGAGAACTTACTGTGAGCTACTCTTCGGATAATGTAGGGAAGGGGCAGAGGGAAGAGGGATCTCAACACATACCACATCTCCCACGGGCCAGTGAGGGATTCCAATATTCAGGGGAAGACTATTGTCTGACTATTTTGACCTGTCAGTTCCCAATAATGACACAGAGACTTACTATTATTTATTATAGCTAAGACCTTAGCTTGCTACCTCCCAACTAGCTTGAATAATTTAATTAACCCCATCTATTCTAGTACACATTGGCCACATGGCTTGTTACCTCTCCTCAATCTAACTTCCTCCATGTCTGGCTGGCAAATCCTTGTATCTCTTAATTCTTCCCACAGTTCCCATCTCTGGATGGATTTTACCTTTCCTCTTTTGCCTAGCTATAAACTGTTATTTCTTTACTAAACCCAGTCAGAAGGTGATGGAGAAGAGTGTTTAATTAACAATACCAAAATTCAGACAGTTCTCAGCTCTGTGCTGACACAGAAATCAACATTTGAATAATACAAAGACAACCTTTACATAGTACGTAAAAAGATAATCCCAACAGAAGACAGTGTTTATTCAACATGTTCTTTCCAGGCAAGGTGGTCACCTCATCACATAGCCATAGCTGTGGAGCAAAACTTATGTCAGACTTGCAAATATGATAGTCTACCTCTTTCCCACATAGGAGCTTCTAAAGGGACTTGAGGGTAATACCAATGAATTTCAAGTCTCTGTACATGATAGCTTCAGATCCTAATTACCACAAAGCATATTTCTCTCCTGCACCATTGTCATAGAGTGTGATGGGTTAATTTTTATGTTAACCCCATGAAATGGCAAAGAATGTTTTAGAAATTGCTTTAGAACTTTATCAAAGATAAAAGAAGGCATGTGAGTTAAGTTTCACATTTTGTTAAAAGCCCATTAGTAGGAATTTTCAGTAGCTAGAACTAAAGTTATTTTCTAGAAATTATTGACTGGTGATGTGAATAATCCAAACTTCTCAAACCAAAGAAAGGGAGAGGGTGCAAATCATGGGCTTTGTCTTCCATCATCAGGTTATTGATAAGCAGTTGTATTGGTCCAGTAAAATCTCTGAGGCAGATCATTTTATTTTTAAAAGTTTACATTGGTGTGTTCACCTGCTCACCAGTGGAGAGAGAGGGAAAGGCCTTGGGAGCTGCCTTGTGGGAGCTGGGATTCGAACCGCAGTCCTCTGGAGGAATAGCAGGTGCTCTCAACCTGCTGAGCCATTCACACCATTCTGGGGACACAAAGTTGAGAGGTCATATATTATGATGGTGTTCTTGCTAACAGAACCCTGAGATAGTACAGAGTGTCATGTGAAAGGAGAAGAGTAACTCAGACTTTGGATGCCTATGTGTGCTGGTCTCTTTTTCTTCTCAGAAATCCATCATTCAACCACGGAGTTTCTGTTCTGATGATATCATGTAATAATCCTACTTTCTTCCCTAAGATTTTACCTCTAAACTCTGTGGTCTTAATGTTTGCAGCATTCTCATATTTCATTGTTGGAATTAAAATTTAACCTATGGTGCTTTGGAGAAAATTCAGACCACATACAAACTATAGTAGAGATTCATTTTAGCTCTTTTGAAGGTGAAAGAAAATCAGTTAGAGAAATTGCAACTATCTTAGGCAGACATAGGCATACTGCAACAGTACCATGGTGATACACACCCCAATAACAAGTAGCTGTTCTCAGTAGGGATAGATGAGTACGCCAGTTCTGTCAGCTCTTTCTGAGATATAATGCTAGAGAGCCAGGAGGCTCATTTCCTGTGTATGACCGTAGATGGTATTCTGCCTTTCCTCATAAAGAAACTGCCATTCTCTAATGTCAAGGTAAGTTTGATGAGGAGCCTTACCATCAGCTTTGCTGTTCATTATCTCACCCCTATAGTTGCTTTAAAGAGCTCAATGGTCCTTAAGTCCAGGGAGGTTTGTGTTTTGATTCATGCTGACAGACATGTCCATGACTAAATGCTCAGAAGAATGCTAAATTTTGAAGGCACCAAATTATAACTTTTTGTCTGTGTTTCTTAGACTCATGCCATCTCATACACTTACACCTACACTTACTAAGCATCTTTGCTTCATTCTGCTCTCACTAGTCTACATTACATACCAGTTTATGTTTTCTTATTTTAATTTTTCTGTCATGCAAAGGAAAGTATGTGGGAAGGAAAGGACCAGTTTAGAGACTTGCAAGCTAAGCATCTCTTCTCTCTAAAACACCAGTCACAGCATCAGTGGATGTCTGAAGGTTAATTCAGCTGTTACCTGGATGACTTCATACTGCCCTACCTTTTTTTGTATCAGTCATCAAAGATAACAACTTGGCCTCATAGAATCCACTGTGATTAAACAGGTTTTATTTTTTGCTGAATATTCTGCTAAATATGAGGTACTGGTATGAGTATCTTAATGCATCATAAAATACTTCCCTAAACTCCCATCAGGACCTCCCTTTCTAGCCATGTATATTTATGACATGGGACATTTGGAACAGGAATTCTGTGTGTTTTTCCAGGCACTGCTCCCAAACAGCCCAGAGGCTCTGGCCATTTTGGTCCATACAGCTGTTTTCTATATGGTAGCTCTTCCACCAGCTCATTTAAGATCTCACTTTCACAAATATCTTTCACTTGGGAGTTTCAGTCTTTGAGCCTTGAATCTCACTGTATTTTCCTTTAAGTCCCACAAGCTCCTACATCCTTTTTCCAAACTATTTACATAAATATGATACACTTAACACATGACCAGTTTTCACTTTCAGCTTAACTTGTCTTCTTCACTCCATAGAGTACCAGGTAGAAATGTCTATTGCTTTAAAAAAAGGGGGGGGCTATTTCAAAGTACCCATGGACTATTATATCTTCTCACCTGTGATTAATGCAAACTATACATTGTATCCTCAGGTTTTTTTTTTTTTTAAGTTAGCTGAATGTAATTTGTAGAAAGCTTACCTCTTCTACTTTCTTGTGTTGAGACAGGTTAGTACTATGCAGTGCAGGATGCCTGTAAATAACTTGGACTGGCCTCTAACTCTTGATAATCGTGCCTGAGCTTCTATAATGTAGTTTATTCATGCATGAAAGGCATATATTTCGATATTTCTTAGTGCCAATAGGATACTGTACTTCTTTCAAGGTATTTTTAGCCTTTCTTTGTTTTGCAAATTTTAAAAATCTACGTGAAAATTCACTTGAGCTGTGTAGCTGAAGATCTAGTGACAGTTGCTGGCTTTTGAAGAGGGAGAGTCCGTTTTCTCTCGGCACAGTAGGGGGGAAGGATGAAAACATTCTAAATGTGACCATTATAATTGTGGTTCTGTGACTATACCAAAACCCACTGACCTGAGCATTTCATTTAAGTAGAATATATGATGCATGGTCTTCTATGATGAAGATCTCTCTAAATACCTGTTCTTGTGATGCTCAGGGAACAATAGCAAACTCCTTGACGTGTGTTCAGCTACACAAGCGTGCAGAGAAGATAGCAGTGATGCTGATGGAAAGGGGCCACCTACAGGATGGAGACCATGTGGCATTAGTCTACCCTCCAGGTAAAGCAGTAGGATCAGTCCTGACCCCTAAGAGGGGTAGCAAGGACAGCGAGGGGAGGAAACAATTCGTTGACCCCAACAGTACTTGCAGAGCTTCTGGGTTACTGCCTACTGTGTTCTTTGTGTCTGTTTAGATTCTCACCAGACCCATTTGCTTCTAGTTATTCTCACTCACTGTTTTAGAGGCTTAAAGCAATACCTACCCAAACTTTTATATCTATATTTTATTAAGCTACTAAGGTAGTTCATATTTTTGGTAGTAATTAAGTATTCAGCTCCTAGACATAATCATACCTTTGAAGTATTGGATAGATAGATAGATAGATAGATAGATAGATAGATAGATAGATAGATAGATAGAT
>NW_026587556.1:660733-817021 GCF_907164565.1 Psammomys obesus
GATAGATAGATAGATAGATAGATAGATAGATAGATAGATAGATAGATGAATAAATGAAACATCTAAACTGTCTTAGTATCTTGTATCTAAAAGAACAAGACATAAGAAAGTAATCACTGAGACTTACTCAAAAGGTACAGGGTGGAAGGAGCTAAAGACCTTGTTTCCTTTACTGTCTGACTTTTACCAGAGTAGAACTTGCACTGAGAGAGAGCAGTGGTAGTCATTAAGCAATGTATTAAGCAATGTGACTGGCTTCAAGTGTTTCTTCTTTTCTCTCGTGTAGGAATAGACCTTATTGCTGCATTTTATGGTTGCCTGTATGCAGGCTGTGTGCCAATCACTGTGCGGCCTCCACATCCACAGAACATTGCAACGACATTGCCTACAGTCAAGATGATCGTAGAGGTAACCAAGGCTTGGGTAGAATACTGTTGGCTTTTCACATGCCTTTTCACAGTGGCAAGCTGTGAGTCACAAACCTAAAGTCTACAGGGGCAGCAACTAGCTGTGCTATACGTGTGGGTGTGCGATGAAAGTAATAGAATTGGGAATAGAAGTGTCTCCAGGGAGTTTATCATCTAGCTTTGGGAGTAAGATCTAAACTGAGCAACATGAAAGCTGGGACAGCTGGAAGGGCCTATTGGAGTTCATTGATACTTCCATAGAGAAGGCTTCATCACCAAACACAAAGGAGCAATCTGAATGAAAAACAATATAGGGCTTCTTCAAGCTCCTTTCTGGAAGGTTATTTTCTTTGTTTTTAGAGTATGTATGTATGTATGTTTTATTTGTTTGTTTGTATAAAGAAGTTAAAGACTAGCATATACGTTCCCCTACAGAAAGCAGAGTCATAAGCAGAGAACAGTCCTGGCCTCCTGGTGAATGCTCTTGATAGCAGTAAGGGAACACTGCCAAGAAAGGCACTCCTGTTAGAAAATACCTACAATGCATCTGCATGTGTAAAGAGCACATGCTGAGAGAGGAGCCTCTGATGTTTTTCCAGCATGAGAGAGTAATGTTAGGATACTACTTAGCCTCAAGAGTTTAGGACAAGGCCTCAGAGCTTTGCCTGTATGTGTGCCTGACCAGTTCTCTTGACTTTGCCAGACCCTAGCTGGCTCTTAAGAACTAGTTTGGAAGTCCTAGCAGAAGAGAGATTCTAGACTAGAAAATGGCATTCCACTACTGGAGAAGGTCATCCTCTTCAACGAAGAGTGATGTTACAGCAGTAAGACTGAGGAGCACTGAGGGAGAAAGAATAGCCACCTAGCCAGGCAGATTAGCTGCAATTATGGCAGATCATGGGTGACATTTGCAGCCAGATCAGCCCTACTTCCTGAGCTAGATCTTGGGACTTAAAGTTCTGTACTTTTAACCTATGAGGTACATTAGGTACATAAATGGTGAGCACTTCCAAGATTTGTCTATTTCTGGTATGCATTCATTCCTTCCTTTCTTGTCTGTGGTTCTCAGGTGAGTCGCTCTGCTTGTCTCATGACAACACAATTGATTTGTAAACTGCTTCGGTCCAGAGAGGCAGCAGCAGCTGTAGATGTCAGGACATGGCCCCTCATACTGGACACAGGTCAGCACTTAGACTGGCTTTCCATGCACTCTCTCATTATGGCCTTTAGAGCAGGCCAGCAGACTTATAGTTTTGTTTTTCTCTGTAGATGATTTGCCAAAGAAGCGGCCTGCCCAGATCTACAAACCTTCCAATCCAGACACACTGGCCTACCTTGACTTTAGTGTGTCCACAACGGGGATGCTAGCCGGTGTAAAGGTGAGAAGAGGGGTCTGCCTAATGGGCAGACCAGTGTGGACAACAGACAAGCCATGCACTGATTGCTCACTTACCTTGTTATATGTGGTTATATTCCAGGGATGTATGGAAAGGGATATGATTTGATTTTCATACAAGCTGGAACACATATGAACTTTCAATACCTAATAGCTAATTACCAAATAATCTGGGAAAAGCTGGGGGCATAATTTACTCATATACTCCTTGCCTAGCATATACATTACCCTAGATTCAATCTTCACTTAAAAACAAAAACAAAAACTTAACATTTTTTTTCACATTGTCATCGTCTTACTGCATGCCAGAGTGGTATATACAATCTTCTTGCTTAATGGTTCTCAAATCTTCTTACTCTGCTCAGCATCTTTGCACTACATTCTTTTACCTATTAAACTTGAGCACAATCATAACCTAAAAGGTTGCTACTTGGTAAGCTACAGTGAGCCTTTTGCCTGTCAGAGGGTAGAACTACTGATATAATCTAGAATCAACATCAGCACAGGTCAGATGTCAGGATCCTGTGCCTCAGGGTCTAAAGCCTCAGGAAGCCTTTTCCTTTTCATCTTTGCCTCTTAGTCAGTCAGTCGAAGTAGGCCAATTTGGACTACTTATCTGTCACTTAGTGCTCATACTTGACCTTTCCCGTAGAATTAGAAAAAGTACACCAAATAAGCTAGAGTATTAATTTTTTTAAAACTTCCTAAAAGAAATATTCTTAGAACAGGATGAGTTAATTACTGTCATCCTTAAGTGAGCTTTGAGCTTCTTGCTGTCAGAGCCAAAATAGAAACCCTTACTTCTAAATATTCTCATGGAGTATGGAAGTAGGAACTAGAATAGTAAATCTTGATTTAATAAAAGTGCATCTACATGAAACAGTTAGTACTATCTATGTGTATTACTTCTTGGTGACTCAGTTTTTTATGTACCATAGAAAAACTCAAAAAGATGGGTAACTAGACTTTCTTTCAAACTCCTAAAATGATTTTCTAATTTTTCATGATCTGTTTGATGAGTATGTGAAAAGAAGTATATTCTGATATGAGTTAATGAAAACCTGTATGTTTTAAGGGCTGAAAGGCACAAAAGAATAGGGGAAGTTGCCTGGCATATTGTCTGCCTCTTTGTCCCATAGAGTTGCAGAGAGGTCATTTTTCTCTGGAAGAAATTCTTACTCAATTTTAGCTTTTGGATAAAAAGCTTGAGTTTCATTAAGTTAGAGGAGGCCATGAGTATTTTCTCTGTAATTAGTGCTATGTAATGTGTGTACAGAGATTGGTTGTCTGCCCAGGGAAAGGATAGTTACTTAACACCAGCCAAAGCGAAATTGCACTGAAAGGCAAGGGTGCTTAGGACATGCCATATCACAGTGCAAATAAGGCAAGTAATACATAGGCTTGAGGCTGCCTCATGTCTGATACACATGCATTTGGAGATCTAAAGCATTACTACCCATTGCTGAGGTTACAAGGAGGGTCAAGAAGTTTTAAGTATGGTTTACATGTTCAAAATGGAAGATTTCCTAGTGTGGTGACTCATGGATATAATTCACACAGCTCAAAGGGTTGAAGTAGAAGGAATGCCATGAATTAAAAGGCAGCTTAGGCTTAGCCAGCTTTGTGGGGAGTTCCAGGCCATGCTGGCAGCACTTGTAAGACCATGCCTACTACCTACCTACCATGCCTTCCCCACCCCCAAAAAAAAGAAAATAGGAAGACTTCTAAGAACACCAGCATCCACCTTTTCCAGAACAATATAACCCAAACTTGCTTTAGTTTTCTCTGGCCCTAAAAGTATCTTTGGGGCATTTAATACAAATTACCATGAATTCAACACAGGCATGTTGTTCCACTGACGTCACTGAATGCTGGGTGTCCAGTCACTTACTTTTACTGCCTTTCTGTCTTTCAGATGTCTCATGCAGCCACCAGTGCCTTTTGCCGTTCTATTAAGCTGCAGTGTGAGCTTTACCCTTCTAGAGAAGTGGCCATCTGCTTAGACCCTTATTGTGGACTTGGGTTTGTCCTCTGGTGTCTCTGCAGGTGAGGTTCTTCTTTAACATCCTTAAAATGATTGTTTTTTGCTTTTCAAAGAACAGAAACCATATGTTGTGGAGCTGAGAGTAGAAATTCTGACCCTTTGCCTCTCCCTGAGTCCCTAGCTCAGGACCAGAATGTAGTAACTGTGACACTTATACTTTCTACAGCAGCTAGATGACATTTTGAGGACGAATCCAGTGGGTAGACTGCCTCTGCTAAGGTACGCCAGGTGTCTGCTACACGATAATTTTTTCTTACCCTCAGAAGACTTGAATCTGAAGCCCTTAACCCTGGCAGTCATGCCTTCTGGGGATTATCAAAACCCTCACCCCCTCTTGCCTTTTCCCTGACTTTGCTCAGTGGTGAACTTGAGCTGGGGAGAGGTACAGAAGAAAGCCTATGATGCCTGATCTCACGTCTGTGGTCATTGCATTCTTTTCTGCTACCAGCTTGGTGCTGGTTCTTAGAAAGTGCCCAGAAAATAATTTCACAATGAATGATAGAATAGAATATACAAATGGCTCTTTCCTGGCTCTTTTTTCCCCTGAATATGTATGTATATATATATATCTTTTCTGTAGACATTTTATAAATAGAAAGGTATGTGTGATATCACATACCTGCAAGTCCAGCAATTAGGAGGTAAATAAAGGAGGATTAGGTTTAGCCTCAGTTACATTGCAGGAGGAGGAGGATCAGGAGCTCAAGGCCAGCATTACCATCACAGCAATTTTGATACCTGCCTGGAGCCATGCGAGCTTTTCTCAGAAAACAAAACTGAAGAATGTAACTGTTAACATTATCGCTTAAGAAATGGTGAACTTAGTAACTATCCATGATTATCAAGATGGCATATAGTCTTCCAGGTGTATTATCTAATGTAGCATTTTTAATTAGCATTTTCTAGTATATCTAAATGCATGGAATATACTAACGTGGGTACCAGTGTTCCTGACCCAACTATCAACATGGTCTCAGTTTTCTTCTTATATTTTTCTATGGACTGGTTTTTGTTGTTTGTTTGTTTAATATTATTTGAATGTGTTATTTGTGTTTTAATACAAATGTAAAATTTTATCCATAATGTTTATGCCTATAAATTTCATAAGTATACATTACTACAGTTGTGTAATTGAGGTGGTATTATGTGTGATTTCTCAGTTTTTCATATTCACGATGGGTTTTTTCTTATGAATTTGAACATTCAGGGATAATTACTTTTAATGCATTTATAATATTTAATATTAATTATTCTACTGGAGCCTGAATGTGTTTGTTGGAAAGTACGAAAGCAAGTAGAATTGAAACAATGACATGCCTAATAACTTTTTTGTGTGCCTCAATACAGATGCAATTGCATTGAGTGTTTTAGCGCTGGAGAAAGAGCTCAGAATATTTCCCATTCTATCAGCTGGGCCCATGTGCCCAAAGCCATCTATGCTAGCTGGGTACAAAGATAGAGTCTGTTCTGAACATTGCCTCTCTAAGAGGGCCATATTCATTTGGCAAAGGACTAGTCTACATACAGTCAGTAATGGAAGACTTTTTGGTTCTGTGGGCCTACCAGGCCTCCACACCCACACAACATGCTCAGAGAAGGAGCTTGTATTCCAAGAGAATATAAGTTCTGGATTTGAATGATTCTTCAAGGGGGTTATCTATGCTGTTGAGAATGGCAAGGAATGTTTATTAGATGTTTTTGCAAATTCACTCAGCAAGGCTCAAAGCTAAAGCATTCTGACCTGGGAGATGGTTCAGTTGGTAAAATATTATAGAAGGCATGAGTTTGGTCCCAAGAACCCAAATAAAAAAGCTAGATGCTGTGGCACACGTTAATAATTCAGCACAGAGGCCTGGGAAGGTAGAAACAGGTGGATCTTTGGGGTTCACTGGTCAGCCACTCTAGCCTCCTTGGCTAATGAGAGACACTGTCTCAAAAAAAACAAACAACCTCAAGGTGAATGGTGCTTAAAGAACAATAGCTGAGGTGGTCCTCTGGTCTCTATGTACACATTCATATACAAAAAGATACAGTTTTTTTGCTGACTACCTCTGATATGAAACAATAAAGGCAATTGTATAAATACAAACAAAATGAGAATCTGTAAACTTCTATTTTTCAGAAACCTGGGCAAACAGATCACAAAGGACTTGTTTAAAAAAATTAAAACATGGGGTTTTAGGTTTACAATCGCAAAGAGTTATAAATGAGAAGTTTCCATTTCTCATGCAAGCCAGCGCCTAGGACTAGGGACTGTCCAAATAGGCGCTTCTGTGTGTAAGTATGCAGGCAGTACAGAGAAGGTATCAGATTGAGGGGGCAGAACACTGTGGGTATGAAAGCTTAGGCAGAAGGAGGAGAGCATCCACATGGGAGATAATCTGGTGCCAGCTCTGAGAGCCAGGTGATAGGAGCAAGTACAGGGGGATTCACAGCAGCGAATTTCTTGCAATTGGATTAAAAATAAATATACATTTAAAATAATGAAGCTGAATTCTGTCTATAGGCACAGAAAGTACTGTTAACTCTTGATTCAGTTTTGTGTGTTAGTGTAAATTCATGTTTACCAACATGCATCAGTAGATTTAGAAATGTGCGTGTAGGAGACTTAGTGGGTAAGAGTGTTTGCTCTACAAGAAGCTTGCAGATGTGAATTTCAGTCGCCAGGACCCACATAAAAAGCTGGGCGTGGGTATGTGTGTCTGTAACCTCAGCATTAGTGGATACAGAGAAACTAATTCCACAGCCTCACCAGCTATTCTGCCTGGGCAAAATGTTAAGCTCTCATCCAGTTTAGTGAGAGGGCCTGTCTCAAGGCATTAAGATGGAGAGTAGTAGAGGAAGACATCTACTGCCTTGTTCTAAATTTGGCATGAATGTGCATATACACCTGCACATTCCCATTTATGTACCACATGTTCACATGCATACATACACATAAGTACTGCTATGAATGTCCTTTGTTTATGTGTGAATATATCTGTATGCTCTGTCTTTGAAAGGACCTGTGAACAGCTACATCCCAGTAGCAGTTAACACCGCTTTTAACCCCATCTATATTATTATAACATAATAATATTATATATAATATGATAATAGTCCTATAAAATGTACTTAAAACTCTTTCAAGAAATAACTTACTTTCGAGCTGGGACTGGATATGTTTAAAATGACCTTGAAATGTTATCTAGAAAACAAGGCAATATCCAAAGATTGGTGAGGATATATGAAAGTGAAAGACATTTTGAAGGGGTTTCCCCTGGGAGAACTAGGGACAAATTGTGCATCAAAATAACAGGTGCAATGATTATAACATTTTATGTCAAATAGGAAATGATCCAACTATTAAAGATTTAATTAGGATACCAAATTGAAAAGTTGGTGAAGAATAAGAATTTATAAGTAGCTTCCCAAAAATCAGTTATTCATTGTAATGGTTAAAAGAGAAGTTTCACAGTAGAGAAGCCTAAGGGAAAGGAATCAGAGGAACTGTCTTCAGTAGCAGTGGGGTGAGGTCCTACTCCCCAAAATATGCTACCAAAGATGATTGACCTTACCCAATCCTGTGGAAATACCAAACACCTAGGCTGAGGAACAAAAAATCACACGATGCTTATCATCTTTACAAATTATGCCTTGAGAGTAAACAAACCTTTAAGAGTCAGCTGTTTCCGGCAGAAAGAACCTGAGAGACAGCAATGCAAGTGATGGGGGACTCTGAACCAGATCCTTCCACTACAAAATATGGAACTAAGACAGTTGGTGGAGCTGAATAGGCTAGCAGCTTTGGTGGAAGAAATGTATGTTTTCAGATTTTGGTAGCTTAATTGGTTTAATTTGCTAGCTTCACTGGTTGCTGGGAAACCCCTCTAATTCCTCCCCCATCCATATCTCTTGGGCTTGATAAGGCATGAGGTTGGTAACTTGATATCAAATGAATTAAAGGAAAAAGTTATATTGACTATATTTGATACCTGTGGCTGTTTGAAAGTTACAAAAATTGTAACTACAAATAGGAGATATCTATCTATATATGCATACATATCTATTTTTGTTTTTTTGTTCTAAACCAACCTTGAATTGTGGAATTGAAGATTTTACCAAGAGTTGTTGATAAAATTGGATTGTTTTAAAATATTTTCTGAGGTTTTGCATACTGTTTCAAAGTGTGTCAGAGACAGAAGCTAGAATGAAGCTTACTGGAAGGGGACTTGGCCAGCATACTGCAAAGCCCTCAGTTAGACCCCTTACTGTACCTACGCAAAAAGGAAAAAAAAAAAAAAAACGTATATCAGATGTTCATATTTATGCATTAGAATGTTTAATAAAAATATAAAATTTATAAAAATGGGCCTGTTAATTGATTGTAATCTCTAGCAGAGCCTTAGCAGCCTTTATTGTAGAAATTGACAAAGATGATTCTCAAAATAACACTAAGGACTCCTAGTAGTCAACATGCACTTATAATAGAATGTACAAAATGTGGAATATGATCAAAGTATAGTGGTACACATGTATGAAGATGTCATAATGAAGCCAATTGCTTTGTGAGCCAACTAAAAATAAAAAGGTAGCACACTGTACTTCTTGATTTTACAACTTATAGCAGAGTAATCAAGAAAACTAGACACCGGCATAGAGATGAATCAATATAGATGTAGAGGTAAGTGGAGGGATGGGCAGATGAGTCTGATATATATATCAGACAAAAGAGAAGCATATAGAGAGATAATCAATGAGAAAGAATTGAGAACCTAGAGATGAGTTCTTGCGTTTACGGTCAATTGAGTTTTAAAGCTGGGTGCCAGAGCAATTCAGTAGGAAGGCATACTTTTTAATAAGTAATACTGAGGAAGTTGGCCTGCCATATGCACATAGGTTGATTTTTTTTTTAACCGTTACTTATGTAACAAACAAATTAACTCAAATAAATCTTAAATTTTTGTTGTTTTAGTTTTGAGGTAGCTTCTTTCTTGGATCCCTGACTAATCTCAGATTCATAGTCATCTTCCTGCCTCAACCACCCTAGTATTGGGATTGCAGGCATGAACAGATATGGATCATAAATCTTCATGTAAGAGCAGGACTTTTAAGCATTTCAGAAGAATACGTAAGACTAAATCTTCATAGTATAGAGGTAAGCAGAGATATATTAAATATTATGCCAAATGCATAATACATGAATATTATTAAATTAGACTTCAACAAACTTAAAGCTTTTATATAACAAAAGACATACTTGTAAAGTTTTTGCCTTGTGAAATGCCAAACTGCAGTCTGGGAAGCATGTTTGCAAGCTTTAAGCATCTCTAAAAAACTCTCAAATAACATTTAAATGTGGACAAGATCCTTCATAGGAACTAAACCCAAAGAATGCATACATGACCAGGTATGGTGGTGCCTGCCATTAATCCTAGCACTCAGGAGGCAGAGGCAGATGGATCTCTGTGAGTTTGAGGCCAGCCTGGGCTGCAAAGCCAGTCCAGGATTGCCAAGACTACACAGAGAAACCCTGTCTTGAAAAACAAACAAACAAAAAGTGTATATAGTGATGTAGAATGCATTCCACTAAGCACATGAGAAGATGTCTAGCATTAATTAGGAAAATGCAAGTTAAAACTGCAGTGAGATGTACTCTGTACACACTAGACCGTATATAAGGTGAGTGGGTAGGTCACAAAGCTGTAGAACTTATGCTTTTCTGACTTAAAGATGTACACTATAAAGTGACAGTAACCACTAAAGTAAACAATTGTAATTCTTATAGATAATGTTGATGGAAATATAAGCCAGGGACTCACAGTTTGTCAATGTATAAATATCAAACATAAATGTATCCTGTGATCTAGTAGTTCCATTGTTAGGTACCTACCAGGAAATGGGAAAGTATTGAAACATCTGCAGGAAGACTTGATGTCATTATTCACAAGAGGCTTAGTTAAAACCAGTGTAGATGACCTAGGTTAAGAAATGACCAACCAAGAATCCATATGCTACCTGATAATATTATACAAAATCATAGAAATATCAGTTTTTAGTCATAAAATGGTTGATATGGTTAGAGGCAGTGTTGGCTACAAATAGACATAGAGATGGCTTTGGGGTAATGTGAATGTTCTACAATAGGTGAGAACTATATGACTGGCCAGAGTCACAGAGAATCATTTCATTCTGTGTTTAATTTATATGGGTAAGTTTTATGTTATGAAAAGCAAACCCTAATTAAACTGGTTGATTGATTGGTAGGCTTTTTTTTACTTTTTTAAAAAAATTATATATTTTTTTATTAATTACAGTTTATTCACTTCGTATCCCAACTGTAGCCCCCTTCCTTGTCCCCTCCAAATCCCACCCTCCCTCCTTCATCTCCAGTCCACTGATAGGGAAGTCCTCCTCCCCTTTCATCTGATCCTAGTCTATCAGGTCTCATCAGGACTGAGACATTCTCATTGTCTTTCTCGGTGGCCTGGTAAGGCTGCACCCCCCTTGGGGGGAGGTGATCAAAGCAAGCGAAGGCCAATCAGTTCAAGTCAGAGATAGTCGCTGTTCCCATTACTTGGGAACCCACTTAGACACTGAGCTGCCATGGGCTATATCTGTGCAGGGGTTCTAGGTTATCTCCATGAATGGTCCTTGGTTGGATTATCAGTCTCAGAAAAGATCCCTATGCCCCAATTTTTTTTTCTCTCCTTACAGAGTTCCTATCCCCTCCAAGTCTTTCTATCTCCCCCTTCTTTCATAAGATTTCCTATACTCTGCCCAGAGTTTGGCTATGAGTCTCAGCCTCTGTTTGATACCCTGCAGGGTAGAGTTTTTCAGAGGCCCTCTGTGGTAGGCTCTTGTCCTGTTCCCTGGTTTCTCCCTCTTCCAATCTCCATCCCATTTGCCTTTCTGAATGAGGATTGATCATCTTATGTTTTTTATATTCTGATCACACTCTTTCCCTACCTCAATCCCCCCAATCTTCCTTACCTCCTCATCCGCCCAATTCTATGCCCTCTGTCTCTCTCAGAAAACAAAAACTTCAACAAACACACATATAAAAAAGGAAACCAGAATATACAAGTAAAAGACTAATAAGACAAAAAAAAATGCCCAAACAAAAAATAATACAAAAGTCTACAAAACTACCATTGAGTTTATTTTGTGTTGGCCAACTAATCCTGGGCAGGGGCCTTACCCTGAAATGTGGTTAATATACCCAGTGAGACTTTATTGAAGAAAACTCAATTCTATGCCAGCAGTTATCAATAGCAGAGCTTTTTGGTTGGAAGAAGCTTGTTTGTTTTGAGACAGTCTTGCTATATAGACTGTCAGCCTCAAAGTGTACTTCTTTGCTACCTCAGTGCTTAGGTTACAGGCTGTGCCACCACACCTGGCTGCAGCTTGCCTTTGGAATACCAGGCACAAAGAGTGTAGCCCATGTGTCTTTTCAAAATAAACTTCTTAATTAAGGAAGCTCAGCCTGGGCATACCCTGGGATAGTATGTGACTATATTGTTGAGCCAAACTTGATGCAGTTATCACTTGTTTGTATATGAGTTGTCATCTTGAAGTCAACTTAATTGCTAGTATGCAAATTAATATTATAAAGAAAAATGTCTTTTTCATCATTTGAAGTAGACTAGATCAAGTTCCAGAAAGTCTCACAAAATACTTTGTTCCATATAGGCCGCCTGTTCTTAAGTGGTTTGAACTTGACCATATGAGTATTTATAATCAGTGCCCAGAAAAATCAGTGTGTATAAAAATTGAAGATTCAGACTTTGCTGTATGGTTTGATAATGTCAAATTCAAAATTCATGAAACAGGTCAGAGAAATCACTATAGGGCAATGGTTGTTAATATTCCATAGTAGCACAGTAGTGGTGATATATTATATATAATATACATAATGTATTTATATATATATATATATATATATATATATATATATAAAATATGTTGGCTGTTTGGATGGTTTTTTTCTTACTTTTGACTTTCATGGGGTACTGAAGAGGTCAGTGACTCTATGTATAATGTTTACTAATGTGCTTGAAATTAGATGGCCCTGAATTCATTAACAATTCTTGGCCCAACATTTTTGTATGCTAAGACTTAGACCAAACAGTTCACTAATTCTAGTGTATATTGTTGGGAAATTAAGTTGTGGACTATTTCTCTTTAATGTTCTCCAATTTGGACTTCCTTATGCTAGCAATTTTAAAATTAAAATTGGGGATATGGATATGGTAGGTTGCCAGAATTAAAAAGAAAGTCATTTTATAAGTTTATATACCTCAGTGTTTATTCCCTAAGGCATTAAGCCCAAATGCCATTAAGCTTGTTTGGTGGTACTGGAAAGTACTTAATGTGACCGCATAGCTGTTTAATTTTCAGCTTCAAAAATAAAATAAAAAACTAAGAACATCTAATTAAGGTAGCATATTGGACTTTGAATCATGAATGGGCTGCATAGCATTTGATTTTAACAGAAACACTATGTTCCTTTACTTCTCAGTATAGAAAGACACATAGTGCTTCCTGGTAGGTAATTATGATTTATGGGATTTATAATGTGTAGGCTTGCTAGAGCTTAGACTCTTGCTGATGTATGGTTCTGTGTTTGGCCTTGAGGTAGTTCTTTTAATATTCATATAGTCAAGGTAAATTTTCCACTTATTCTGATTGCTGCTCAGTGCTACCTTGAGGTTTCTAATTGGAGATGACACACTAGCTAATGAATAAAGCTCTAATTCCAAGGCATACCTAGTTAGAGTCTAAATGAAGCTTCCTGATAGCAAATGAAATCCTAAATTTTAGTAAAATCACTTCAGGTGGGAATGCCTTACTCCCCTGGGCATCATGGGGAAAGCTACACATTTCTAGGAAAAAGATTAGGATGAGGTCATTATTCAAACCTCTCAAGCCAGGTAGAGACAGGGAGAGGATGTCTATTTTAGCTATGGTGTGCTCTGGAAATAACACCCAGTCTTCAATGATTGTTCATGGAGTTGGAGTGATGGCTCAAAAGTTAAGAGCACATACTGGCTTGTAGAGCACCCAGTTTTGATTTCTAGCACCCATACCAGGCAGCTCACAACTGCCTGTAACTGCAATTCCACAGGGATGTGATAACTGACCTCTGCAACATGCATTTCATTAAACATAGAATATATTTTTAACATATGTAGGTCTGGGTGAGGAGAGAAGGAAGTATAAGCCCTTAAATGGCATTTCTAGAGCTAAGAAGACATCTACTTTGCTGTCAGATCCCAAGTATAGTTCTTAAAATATTGGAAAATAATATGGATATGCTTTGAAAGAAAAAAAAAGGTAATTTTTTGGAAGGCTCATTTCATGCTAGGTTTTGGGAAAACAGTGTAAAAAGCTTTGGTTCTGGATAAAAGGACAGCTGGATGTAAGTTTGCTCTCAAGGACTAAGCTAACCTCACATTTCATTGCCTAGAAAGTAACTTGTAACAGATAGTTATTTGAATAGTATATAAATCTATTATTATTATAGGTATACTTGTGTAATGTTATTTGAACTCTGTGAAAAAACCTAGTGTAAAATGATCTTTAGAGATGGGTGTAATGACTCACACCTGTAACCTAATACTTGCTGGGCTCTAACAGGAAGGCTGCCATAAGTTCAAGGCCAGCCTAAACTACAAAGTAAAATCTTGTCTCAATAAAACAAACAACAAAAAAAAGTCCTTAATAAATACCCTTCAATGGCAAATCATTAAAAAAAATTGTCCTACTATTGGATATTAGAATTATTTACATGGGGTTTTACTGATTATGACATATTCATTATAAACATTTACACATTTCCCTAGGGAAAGCAAATCAAAATCAGAGATAAGTACCATTTCATTCTACAGTAGGTGTACTGAAGCAGAGAATACCAGTTGTTGGCAAAGGATGCAGAGAGACTTGGATGATGTCTAGTAAGAATTCAAAATTATCAGTCATTATAGAACATGGTTTTAACGTTTCCCAAAAAGTTAATCACAGAATTACCCAGTAGTCCAGCAATTATATTCCTGAATATATGCTCAAAAGAAGTATTCAAACAGACGTTGGTATAATAATATTCCTCACAGCTTTATTCACAATAGCTAAAAGGTGGACCCCAGCAAAGTATCAGTGGAGAATGTATAAACAACATGTAATGTGTACCCCCAGTCAAGTAGTATCCAGCCACAACATGGAAAAACTCAGACATATACTGCTATGTAGGCAACCTCAAAATTACCATTCTGAATGAAATAAGCCATGATGAAGAGGACATATTTGTATAATTCTACTTAAAGGGAGCATTTGGGATCGACACAGAGAAAGAATAGAGGGCAAGAGAAAAGAGATGGTAAATTATTATGTAAAGGATACAGAGTTTCTCTTTGAGTAGAGAAAGGGCTTGGAAATAGTGATGTTTACACATCCTTGTGCTTACAACAAAACCTGCTGATGTGCAAACTTAGAATTGGTTAGAAGGGTAAAGTTAGGGACTGGCTAGAGTAATAGTTCAGTGTTTAAGCACTGACTTCTCTTCAAGAAGACCCAGGTTCAACTACTAGCATGCACTGAGCAGTTTACAAGTGTCTTTAACTCCATTTCCAGGGGATCAGACACCTTCTGAACACCGAGGGCACTAGGTGTACACTTGATGTACAGACATACCTGCAGCCCAATGCTTATATGTATAAAATAGTGAAATGAATTTTTTAATGGTAAAGTTGATGTTATATGTATTTATTGCCATGACATTTTATAAGTCAAAGCAAAAATAATCTACTTAAGAGTTGCAGGGCATGATGGGGAATAATATGCTCAGAGTGTATTATACACTCATGTGGAACTGGTCTTATGTAACCCAATATAAGATAAGAATTTTAATTTTTAAAATTTTATTTTATGAGTATTTGCTTCCACATGTCTATACACATTTGTGTCTGGTACCCATGGAGACATGAAGATCCCCTAGAACTAAAATTATAGACAACAGTTATGAGCTACTACATGGGTGCTGGGAATTGAACCTGGGTCCTTTGGAAGAGCTGCCAGTGTTCCTAAATGCTGAGTTCCTTCTCCAATCCTAAGATAAGAGTTTTAAAAAGAGAAAAGAAATAGCCAATATAAAACATAATGATAATTTAAAGTCCGATTTTCTTTCTTTGTATGTACTGATATCCTCATTCTCAAATTACTAACTGCATTAGAAAGGCTGTACAAAAGGTCAGGATTTGCTATTTGGCAAAAATGAGTGAAATTTTGAAATGTACAAATAAAGACAGAAATGAAAATTTGCTACCAGTACTCTTTTGCCATGTTCTCTCTACAGTGGTTCTCTATGTGAAGGATCCTATTCAAAATAAGTTTATGGGCTCATACAGTTTCCATTAATTTATTGAGCCAGCGGGGCTCTCTTGCTTTTAGTTTTGAAGTTTTTTAAAATGAGATTGCTAGAAAGATTACAGGTGTACACACACATACACACACAGAGAGAGAATGAGAGAGAGAGAGAGAAAAAAACAGACAGACAGATATGTCTTTTGATAGAACATAACAATGATCTGGGTTTCATATGAATTTTTGTATAGTGAAAATATCTCTTTAAATCTCAGAATATTTATCTGGGATTTTTTATTATAGAAAGTAGGATCAAGGACTGTTAATTCAAAATGATAAGCATTAAAAATGGCAGTTTCAGTGCTGGAGAGATGGCTCAGAGGTTAAGAGCACTGTTTCCTCTTCCAGAGGTCCTGGGTTTCAATTTCTAGCTACCACATGATGGCTCACAACCATCTATGATGAGATCTGCCCTCTTCTGGCGTGCAGGCATACATGCAGGGAAAATACTAAAAAGAATAGCAACTGCTATTCAAAATGACAGTTTGAACAAATACTTTATTTTTAAAATCCATACCAATTACCTAATCAATTGATTGTTAATTAAAATATGTAATCTGTCATTTTCCTAAGTGTACTCTCAACTATAAAGATAAAAGATAAGGATGACTGTACTTGTCATTCTGTATGATGGTTTGGACATAATACAGGGCAGATTGACAGTAGGAAGATCAAGTGTCTGACTTCTTTTGATTGTCTTAATTTTCTTCCTATGGGGTTTTCTTAATCTGTTTGCATCTTTTTATTAATTATTATTATTTCTTACAATTTATTGTTTTGTATCCTCCCTTATCTCCTACCTGTCCCACCCTCCCTCTCTCTTCTCTCACTATGCCTCTCCCCTAATCCACTAATAGGGGAGGTCCTCCTCCCCTTCCATCTGACCCTAGCCTATCAGATCTCATCAGGACTGGCTGTATTGTCTTTCTCTGTGGCCTGGCAATGCAATTCCCATCAAAATACCAACACAATTCTTTACAGAACTTGAAAAATCAATTCTCAGTTTCATATGGAAAAACAAAAAACCGAGAATGCTAAAACAACCATGTACAATAACAGATCTTCTGGAGGTATCTCCATCCCTGATCTCAAGCTGTATTATAGAGCAACAGTAATAAAAACTGCATGGTACTGGCAGAGAAACAGGCTGGATGATCAATGGAATCGAATAGAAAACCCAGAAATAAATCCACACTCCTATGGATACTTGATTTTTGACAAAGAAGCCAAAACCATACAATTGAAAAAATATAACATCTTCAACAAATAGTGCTGGTCTAACTGGATGTCTACATGTAGAAAAATGCAAACAGACCCATTCTTATCACCCTGCACAAAAATAAAGTCCAAGTGGATCAAAGACCTCAACATAAAACCAGACACACTAACCCTGTTAGAAGAAAAAGTGAGGAAGAGTCTGGAACTCACTGGCACAGGAGACAATCTATTTGTATCTTGCTCTTCTATTTGTCTTACATATGAAATTTTCTTGCTTGAAGTGGTCCTGTTTCTCAGTGATGAATGTTACTGTCTCTTTCCCATCTGCTCTGGGTCTCAGCCCTGATGGCCTGTCTTGTGTCTGCAGTGTATACTCGGGGCACCAGTCCATTCTGATCCCACCCTCTGAGCTGGAGACCAACCCTGCCTTGTGGCTTCTTGCTGTGAGTCAGTACAAAGTCCGGGATACCTTCTGTTCCTATTCAGTGATGGAGCTTTGCACCAAGGGGCTGGGCTCACAAACTGAGTCCCTCAAGGTAAGCAGCCCCTGCTAGAGCCTCCAGGTTCACCAGCACTCCAGTTCACGCTAGTCCTGAAAAGGACACTCACATTGGGTGAGGCCATCACAGTCTTCCCAAAGAACTGAAATGTGATCTGATTGTAGATTGATTTGGGGGAAATGAGGTTTTAGGTTTTCCCCATGAATACTTTCCCCCTGTCACAGATACTAATAAACAAGATTGTAAAGTATTTTGTCCTAAATTGCTCCACCAGTGTTCAAAAAATGTTAACTTTTTCTCTGTTTCTACCTGATTTTGATGTTCAAGTAGAGAGTTTTAAGTTTACATGTTCGTGTTTAGGTTGTTGGGAGGTCCTTATTTGATGGTCTACACTGTAACAAAAATTCATTTTGCAACTAAGTGAAAAGTGTTTTGGTTTTCACTTTTTTTCTTTTTGATTTACACTGAGAACAGTGTTTCCCTCTACTTAAATTAGGGCATTTGATAGACATATTTTCATGATAATTTGAGTGATTGTTAGTTAATGGTAAGAGGGAAAAATAATGCTAATACATATCTTGGTAGTATTCCATCCAGCTATTCTTTGCCTGTATGTGCAGTGTGTGTGTGTGTGTGTGTGTGTGTGTGTGTGTGTGTGTGTGTGTAACTGTACAGGTTATTTACGTTTGTATGTGTATACATAGAGAGAAGCAGAACGTAGGACATTTATTTCCTCTGAATTTTTTTCTATTCATCGCAGTGTAATGAAACAAAATGTGTAGCTGTGATGTTAATCTATATAAATGGAATTTTATGAAATTATTTACATAAGGAAGAGTTACAGAGAGTAATTATCTTTTAGTCTGTCTATATTACATTACAAAATGGTCAGGTGCATTTTCATTAAGTTTTGTTGTTAGCATGTACATAATAATCAGAACTATCACAATTGAGTGATTGTGATATTACATTACATTTCCATTGATACTTGCCATAGCTCTGTGAATCAGGATACGCCACTGTCTTCTTTATTTTTTATGAGTTTATTCTCTCATATATTACATCTTGACTGCAGTTTTCCCTCCCTCCCTCTGCCCCCAATTGATAACCCCCACCTTCTCCAATCCCTAGCCACTCCTCCTCTGTTTCCCTTCAGAAAAGGGCAGGGATATCAACAATCATGGCATATCAAATTGCGGTAAGATTAGGCACAACCTCCCCTGCCCCGACCTAAAAAAGAGTGTTAGTCCTTTGGAACTGGAATTACTGGCAGATGTGAGCCCTGAAGTATAGGTAGGGTCCTCTAGCCCCATCATGTGTACATTCCTGGTCGATCGTGCCCAAAAGAATGTACACTAATGCCTGGTCCTCTCCAGTAAGAGTGCTTCCCTTGGCCTTTTTTCTGGGATTCTTGCTATCATTTCAAACATGTTTTCAATGGCATCTTTACTATTTTGAATATCTGTATGGTTTTGTTTGTTTATATGTTTGGCTTTTTGATTGGTTTGGCTGGGTTTTTTGTTTGTTTGTTTTTGGTTTTATTGTACTAACATCCTCAACTGGCTTACAGAACATTTTGGGGACAGATGGCACTAGAAATCAAGAGCAGTGTTGGGTTCTCACTGTTCCTGAGGAATTCTGAATGAAAGGGTGTCTAGGTCACACACAGCTACATATTGATGGCTTAGTTAGTGTCCCTGTCCTTATTTCCAGGCACGAGGACTGGACTTGTCCCGAGTAAGAACCTGTGTGGTTGTAGCAGAAGAGCGTCCCCGAATCGCCCTCACACAGTCTTTCTCAAAGCTCTTTAAGGACTTGGGCCTCCACCCACGGGCTGTTAGCACTTCCTTTGGCTGCAGAGTGAACCTGGCGATTTGCTTACAGGTAAGTTTTATTGAAACCAGTGAGTGCTGTGTCAGAAGACTGATCTCAATGACAGGTGTGCAGTGCAGACCTGTTCAGTGAATTTTCCTTGGCAGATGCTTGCCTCACCTCGGACATATCACTTTTCATCATGCAGATTTGGTGCACACATTTTTCTTTTTCTGTTTATAATTGGAGACTACATTTATAGCTATTATTCACTTCCTGGGTCCTGGAAATGACTTGTGGATAGAAGTGCTCACTGTCAAGACTGACGATCTGAGTTTGATCCCTAGAAACCACATGGTAGAAGGAGAGAACTCCCTGCAGGCTGACTGTGGTGCATATGTTCAGCATTCCCCTCCCCACCATAAACAAACAAATGAGTGTAATTCTAAAAATGAAGGAGTAAATTAGGGATTTGTTTTTATTTTGCAAACATCTTCTTCACCAGTGGTACCCCGCTGTTTTTACTACCCAGTCTCACATCTCTCTTTACTCTTCTTCAGTCTCATATTGAACCATGTTCTCTTTTATGGAATCATCCATTCCTTTCCTTGCTGACACTTCAGTCTGCAATGTTCCTGCCTAAAATGGGCTGTCCACCATCCACATGGCAGAGGTTATGTCCTCTTCCTGGTCCCTTTTGAGGCTTTTCAGGCTCCATAGCTGCAAGGGCCTTCCTTCCTCTTTCTTTTCTTGCTCTACACTTTTATTCATGTCTTCTTGCAGATGTGCCAGTGAATAGCTTCACTAATGACCCTCTTCAGAGCACAACACACTCACAAATATTGATGCTGTCACTTCTGAGTATGGCTAAGTTTCAGAAAAGTGCTGAAACTGGAGTCCTTTAACCATTTCAGCAGAAGTTGCATCAGTTAGATGAAGAATACTCACTTGGTCAGAGCTTAGTGTCCCCTATGTAGCACTTCTGAGTTTTCTTCAGAATAAACTCATTCCCTCAGCATCCCACCCTTGCTCCCTCATCTCCTCCCATGCCCCTCTCCAAGTCCACTGATAGGGGAGGACCTCCTCCCTTCCATCTGACCCTAGCCTATCAGGTCTCATCAGGAGTGGCTGCAATGTCTTCCTCTGTGGCCTGGCAAGGCTGCTCCTCCCTTGGGGGGAAGGGGGCTGCAAAATGTATCCAACATCTTGATTAGGATCTAGTTAGATCCACCCATACACATAAAGGATAAAGTTTAGTCATTGGTTTTTACAATGAGAGAAGGCCCTAGAGAGGTTAAGTGGGCTTTGCTAATTAACAGAAATATGGAGTAAAAACAAAGACATCTGTAAGAATGAGCCATTTCTCATTTTAGGAATGACATTTCTCAGAAACTTGAGACATAAAATGATATAATTTTAATTTGTTGAATTTATGATGAAAGTAGATATTAGAACTTTAGTATTTAATTAGCTTTAACAAAAGTTTTTTGTTGTTATTTATTTGTTTTGTTTTGTTTTCAAAGCAAGGTCTCACTTTGTAGCTGTGGCTGTCCTAGAACTCACAATATAGACTAGGCTGTCCTCAAACTCAGAGATCAGCCTGCCTGTACCTCCCAAGTGCTAGGATTAAAGGCATGCACCACTATGCCCAGCCTGACATCTGTTGCTACAGTACTGTTATTGTTTATCCAATGTTAGGGACAATTTCCCATAGCCTTGACTGCTTGCTATTTAAAGCAGAGAAACTCTCTGCACTTACTGAGAACATAAAAATTAGCATCCCCTTTTCATTAAAGGAAGAGAAGGAAAAATAATGGCCTTCTATCTCCCAAAGGAGACCTCAGTTGTTGTTTTCCAATTAAGGAAAAATAATTTTTAAAAAAATTAAATTTGAATGCTGACTTTTTATCACATTGGATAAGCTGAGTGATTTATCTGAGTGAAAAGCTTGTGTATAAATAAGGTTGCAGAATTAAATCAATAATAATAGTTCTAATCAACCTTAAATTTTGAAACTCCTACAAAGAAAGAGAAATACAGTTATCATGGCGAGAAAAATAAGAGTCCTTGATCATTAAATAGAACAAAGTAGAATGCTCAGAGGGTAGTATAAATCTCTCTCAGCATAAAACAAATAGCTAAAATAAGATTTTAATTAATTTGAGCTTTCAAGCCACTTGTTTTCTTCTGCCATGTTCTTAGATGAGAGAAGTAAAAATAAAGTGTTGTCAGGAATTTTTGCATGTTCTGGGGAGTTAGTTACTGTCAACTACAACATTCTGTTTTTCTCCTGCTATATGTTGTCCTTGATAATTAAGCCTCCAGTCTGAGATCATGGAACCTTTATCCTCCATCATTTGACTTGTTCTTTGTTACAGTCAAGAAAAGTTTCTGGGTTTCAGACTATGCTTTGAACCAAGGAACCAGAACCTGAGCTTGTCATTTAAATTCAGTGGGATCACAAAGCTGCACTACTCTCTAGCCTGAGCACTTGCATGTTGCTTACCAGCTCTGTAAAAGGATGCCCTCACTGGGCATGTTTTTCTACAGGGTCATAGTAAAGAGGCCAGGCCTGATGTTGTATGCTCTTTTCAGAAGGTTCAGATTAAAGCAAAAACAGATAATGTGTGAACAAATGGGCCATGTTCCAGTAAAACATTTCAAAACTAGATAGTCTTTGGCTGGTCCCTTGACAGCTAATAACATAGACTGGCAGATTACAGGCCAGTGAATTAGCTGGATTTTCACTATCTTTTTCCCAGACCAAACTTGCTTGCCTAGCCCACCACCACTCTCCCTAAAAAATTAGGGTTTTTTTGTTTTGTTTTTGAGACAGGGTCGCATGTAACCCAGGTTGACATCATACTTGATATATAAAGAGGGAGCAATTACCTTCAGACCTCAAATGCTCCTTTGATGCTTTTCTCCTACTAATCTTATGAATAGGGTAAGGTATTATAACTGTAAATACTTGTCCTCACTAGCATAGTGAGAAACTTAAAATTATTTAAGGAGCTGAAGAGGTGGCTTGAGTTTGTTTCTCAGCACCTGTGTCAGACATAACTCCAGCTCCAGGGAGATCTGACACCTGTGCCCTGCATTAGCACCCACATTCAAAAACACAGACATACCTGCATAGACATAATTAAAAATAAAATACATCTTTTAAAAACTGTTTCACTGAAGTCGTTAGATTGAACCAATGAAATATATACTTTGAAGTGAACCAATAATATATATATTCAAGTGCCATTGGAAAGAGGAAGCTCAAAGTACCATAAAGTCACTAGAGATGCATTGTCTACATTACTGATAGATACTGAAACAATTGATATACTATGGTCTGTCCTCTATTTCTCTTTTGTGCTCTGTGGATATGTTGACATCTTTTCAATTTTTTTTTCTACCTTTAACAGTATAGTGATTAATTTTAATGGTTTCCATATTTGACATTGTTTTGATCTTGTTTTTACTTTGTTCCCTGCTTTCTGCATTCTCCCCCAACTCCATCCCTCCCTTTTCTTCATCCCATCCTTTATTGTTGCATTGTTTTGTTGTGTGTCTCCTATGTGTGTCCTTTGTGTTTGATGTCTGTTGGCCTGGTGTATTCTCCTTCTTTCTTGTCCCCACCCTCTTGCTGCTTGTAGCCCCACAGGCTGTGGACACTGGCCGAGCAGGTAGGGGACTTTTCTGTTCATCACACCAGTGCATAACCCACATCCATACCTCCTGCCTTTCCAGCTTCCAACACTGGGACAAGTTGGAAAGGCAATGCAGCGATTGACAGGCAATCTGTAGGCCTGTAGCTGGGGTACCACCTAGAAAACCACCACATAGATGGTGTATCACCATCATTGGTTCACTTGCTGATTGGGTCTACTTCTATTCCCCACCATTCTCCATTTTTCAGAACCTGTTGCTTATTTTTAATTGACCACTTATGGTTATGAGTCTCATATTGATCACTTCAATAGTGTTTTTCCACCTGCTGCTCTATAACACATCTCCACTGAGTAAGTACAAGGTGGAAAGAACATCGTTTGTTGGCCACTGACACTGTAAACATCCAAGTCTTATTTGCATGTGTTTTCCTTTTTCCTGCTTTCGGTGGTATAAACCCAGTGACCACTGTCCCTGAATATTAAAACAAAAAGGTGGTGGAATTGTTTTGTTCTAGACAGTGTTTCAGTATGTAGCCCTAGGTGGCCTGGAACTCAAAACTACCCACCTGCCTCTGCCCCTTCTTCCTGAGCATTGGGAGTAAAGGCATGTACCAACATGTCCAACAACATGTCATTGTTTTTATTTAAACATACTGTTGGTACAAAATTGAGATTCTTAAAGAAATGTAGTACAGTTCAAGTAAATTCTGAAGAGCTTAACTTTCTCCACTCCATTTACAAATGTGTTGTGTTTGCCATGTTTTTCTGCCTTCTTATTGTATTGCCTTATATGTAAACTATTTTGTCATTTCAATAATGCAGACCTTCCTCTAGCAGAAGCCATTGCTCAGAGATCAGTCCAGTATATTTTTAGAAGATATTTATGATGCTGAGATGAAATTTCTGGACTGTTGTGCTAAATGAAGACAGCTCAGAGTATTTACTGCTCAGCTGATTTGGAGAAACGTAGAACCTTTCTGACTTATGTCACAGACAAAAATAACCTTCTAGAGGCACAAGCAGGATTAAAAGAACAAAATAATTAATCTTGTATCTTCCTCCTCAATCTGTCAGGTCCTGTCACACTTCTGCTTCAGAATCTTATGGTCTAAAAATAGCCTTTCTGAATGTCTGTAGTGGAAATTTCTGAGCAAGAGACCCTTATTATCTTGACAACCCACTTTTGCAACCAAACTTTTTCTTGTAAATATGTTCTATCCCTCCATTCATTCTTATACATGTGTGGCTGGGGTCAAGCTTTGTGAAGGGCCAGTGTGATCCTAAGGTGTTCCTTTTGGGAATTTAGATGTTAAACTTGATGTTAAAGGCTACTTGGAGAGGAGTTGGTTTAGCACCATTAGTCCTTAGGGTTTTTTATTCAGCTTAAGGTTTTACCAAACTGCTTACCTTTAGTAGAGAGTATAGACAAAGCTTCTTTCCATGCAGAAAGATTAACTACACTGTGTTGTTGTTTTCAGGGGACATCTGGACCTGACCCCACAACTGTCTATGTTGACATGAGAGCCCTGAGACATGACAGGTATGGGTTCTGTCCTCTCTCTCCTTTTCCTCTCTTCCTCCATTGTTGGTGGTCCAGCATGGTGGTCCAGTATATATCCAAGTTAGAATGAAAGTAGCTATGACTACTTGTTCAAAGTATCATTATATGGATAAAGTGCATGGCTGTGCAAATTGGCTAAAACTTACAGATTAAAAACTTGGTAGTACAAGTCTGATAGTATGACTAGAAGTATCAGATAAACTGGAAGTCATGGCCATCTCAGTCAGGCTCCAATTTGTATGTCAATATATCTCAGCGTTCTAGATATATTTCTACATGAGAAGTGTGTCTATGTGTATATGTGTGTGAGAGAAAGGAGAGAAAGAGATTTTGTAAAAACAAAATATGTTTTTATAAAAAATTAAAGTAGAAGTAAACTTGACTTTTCTGTGAAACTACTGAACAAGATTTTTAAATGGAGTTATTGGTGTGTGCCCATTTGTGTTTTTGTTTTTGTTTTTTGTTTTTATTAAGTATGTCTTAGGAAGAGAAGGCACAGGCATTCAAGATAAGACCTTTCGGAGGAAGCCCTGTCTCAATTAGAAGGACCAATTGAGATGTCCATCAGAGAAGAAAAAATGTTATTATTTAAATTAATACTTTCTATTGAAATGGTTTGTGTTCTAATTGGTGGCCATGGGAATGTTCCATCGTTGTTGTACAGATGTAAGCATAGGTTGATATATTGCATAGGTGACTAGGTTTTACACGAATGTGTTGCTCTAAAGCAGGTAGCATGCTGTTTACCCTGTGTTTTCTAGACGTTCACTCACCTATCAACACCGGGAAAACAGCCAGAGTCTTTGTGTGGTTAGGGGTGAGGGCATGGGATGCAGCTTGTACACCTACCTAGTAGGCAGCTGAAACTCTTCAGAGACAAGAGTTAGTGTCTCTGCAGAGTGAGGGGGGTCCTAATTTGTTGGCCAGGTGAAACATGGCCACCCCCAGGAGACCAGGATAGTCACCACTCCCTACTCTCACAAGCCTGTGAGCACCCATAGCCAATGTTAGGCTGTATCTGGAGCCAGTTCTGATTGGTACAATTTGCCTTCAAAAGTGATATTCTGCCATGTAGTTGGTAGAGGTCAAGGACACTGCCCACACCTTGCAGTGCATAGAACAAGTGCTACAATAGCAGCAGCACCAAACAGAAGCCAGCTGCACTCGTGTAGGTGGCCTACCTGGCCTGCACAATCCTGTTAGACTCTCACTTCATCACAGATGATCAGAGGCTGTAGCATTAAAGCCCCTTACATGGAGGCTAGGGACCAATGAAAATTACTTTTCCCTCTTGGTTTTTGGGTTTGTTTTTTTTTTTTTTTTTTTTTTTTTTTGTTATTGTTGTTGTTTTTTCAACAGAAATCTCAAACATTTTATTTTTAGCAATGAACACCCAGGAGCCAGATGTTGGGTTGAAAGCGTGTTAGTTCATAAAGGCAGAGAAAGTAGCCAGCTGACCTTTCTCTTCAGCCAAAGTTCCCAAAAGAGGAATGTTCCTTCCCCATGACATCTCAAAGAAAAAAAAAAAAATACTCAAACTGAATGTCCCCTTTCTACTTCCTGTGTACCTCTCTATCCATCCTCCTGACTTCTTCCTCTCTTCAGTTTTTTTCCTATCTTCACTCCTTGTAAACTGGTTTCTAGCTCTACCTCTTGACCTATGATTATCTTTATTTAGTTCTGTTTATAATATTCAAGCAGAAGGCTCTTGGATTAAACGTGTGTCCTATGGCTTAGCCATACTACAACTAGAAACAGGTTTTTCCAATAAACAACACAATGTTAGGGTTTACAGTATGATCAAATATCCTGAAACACTCCTCAGCACTGTCCTTTACAGAACCAGGTTCTGGCTAGTCAGAGTTCAATTATGGAGCACCAGCATTAGAACAACTGAATAATTTGTTCAGTGTTAAGGTGTCAGTGGTGTGAGGGTCTCCAAGTGACAGCTTTTGCATCTGAAAACAAATCCACTCAACTGTAAACCTTACTGTAAGCCTTGTTTCCATACCAGCAGTGACCCTCCAGCAGTTCTGCTTTTGGCTTGGCCCCCAAATACAGAAAGAGCAGATTTCTCAATGCAGTGTGGTTGGATGTCCTCTTGTGTTAGGAGTACCTGAGTGACAGGGAAGGCCTAAAGTTTGGATGTGGGGTTTTTCTTTTGAGAAAAAGGATAGAATATCTCAAGAACTATTTTTTCTTTATTTTAATCTTTTCTTCACAATTTATTCATTATATATCCCAATTGAAGCTTCCTCTCTCAACTCCCTCCCTCTTCCCCTCATTCCCTTTTCCTAGTCCACTGAAAGGAGGAGCTCTCCATTGTTGCCATCTGCCCATAGCTTGTTAAGTCTCATCAGGATTGCCTGGATCCTCTTCTTCTGGAGCCTGGCAAGGCTGCATCATCAGGGGCGAGTGATCAGAGAGCAGTCAACTGAGTTCATGATAAAGGTGGCCCCTGCTCCTCTCACTCAGAGATCCACGTGGAGACTGAGCTGCCAATCAGCCACATCTAAGCAGAAAGTCTAGGTCCTCTCCATGCATGATCCTCCATTGGTGCATCAGTCTCTGCAGGAGCCCCTGGACTCAGATCTTTTAGTTTTGTTGGTCTCCTTGTGGTGCTCCTGTCCTCTCCATGTCTCTCTCTTCCCACCCTTCCTTCTTCCCTGTGTTCTGCCTAAAGTTTGGCCCTGAGATGAGCATTCAAGAACTATCTTTACCTATTAGTCTTTTTTTAATTTTATTTTTTATTAATTACAGTTTATTCACTTTGCATCCCAGCTGTAGCCTCCTCCCCCATCTCTTCCCAATCCCACCATCCCTCTTCTTCACCTAAGCCCCTCCCCTAGTCTAATGATAGGGGAGGTCCTCCTCCTCTTCTGTCTGACCCTAGTCTATCAGGTCTCATCAGGACTGGCTTCATTGTCTTCCTCTGTGGCCTGGTAAGGCTGCTCCCCCCTCAGGTGGAGGTGATCAAAGAACCAGCCATTGAGTTCATGTCAGAGATGTCCCTCTTGTACACTGAACTACCATGGGCTACATCTGTGCAGGGGTCCTAGGTTATCTCCATGCATGGTCCTTGGCTGGAGTATCTGTCTCAGAAAAGACTCTTGTGCCCAGATTTTTTGGTTCTGTTGCTCTCCTTGTGGAAGTCCTGTCCCCTCCAGGTCTTTCTATCTCCCCCTTCTTTCATAAGATTCCCTACACTCTGCCCGGAGTTTGGTTATGAGTCTCAGTATCTGCTTTAATACCCTGCTGGGTAGAGTTTTTCAGAGGCCCTCTGTATTAGGCTCCTGTCCTGTTTCCTGTTTTCTCCTTCTCCCAATGTCCATCCTGTTTGCTTTTCTGAATTAAGGTTGAGCATCTTACCAAGGGTCCTCCTTCTTGCTTAGCTTCTTTAGGTGTCCCGATTAGTCTTTTTAACCCATCATTTGTCTTCATTGTGACATTACTGAGAAGGGAAGGGTTGGGAAGGTGCTGTGAAATGAGGATCTGCATGGTATGTAGTGATGAAGTAATCTATGTTCAACATCAGATCCACACCGCACTGCTGGAAAGAGCAGGAGGCCTATGTCGAAGATTAGCCCTTTGTGATCAATTAATTTTGTGATCTTGACTAAGGCCATCTGAATGACACTTTTGCTCTAATTTCAAGTTGGTAGTAATAGTCTTCCCTGACTAAGCTGCTTTGGTCATTAAAATAATTAGAATGAGACTTGACAGTGAGTTGTGTACTAGAAATTGTTTTGGGGCCATGTGTCAGCAAACTTCACTGGATAATGTCCTCAATTGTGATGATCAGGAATAATTTTCTCCTGCATGGGCTACCTGAGACTTATGGGCTGTGTCTGAGCAGACCTTCCATCAGTGTGGTGGACTGGCCCAAGGACCTTCTTAGAGCTTGGATATGATACAGTGCAGTTTTCCTGAAATAAACTGCTCAGTTCTCATCTATATCAGAGAAAAACTGAGGGCTACTCCACAGCCACCAGAGCATTTCCTGGAAATTTACTCCTCAACTCTCTTCACTCAGGTCTGCCTCAGGCCTTTTTAGCCTACTGTCTTTGGTAGATGCACCTGCTTCTCTTTTGCCCCAGCAGCTCTTCCCTACCATCTGTGGCTGAGAGATGCCTCCTTACTCTATCATTCTGCAACACACTCTCCTTACATTTTTCACTGCAGAGTATATGTGTGTATAACTCAACTTTATTGACTGAGTTATCTACTCAGTCCATCCCCTGCTGTAATATCAAGATGATAAGTGTTTGCAATGTTCCTGCTTATTTGATCTTCTGTGTAAGTCTGTCCTGCCCACCTCACTCCATTGGCCAGTGGAGGTCCACCTTCCTGACCTTCAGAGACACTGACAGCCCCATCTGCATTCTCTGGGATTCCATATGGTTGGTGTTCCTTCAGGATTTTTTCCCTCATAGCCTTTAAAAACAAGTTGTTTTTTCTTTACAATTTATTCATTTTCTATCCCAATTGTAGCCCTCTCTCTCATCTCCTCTCAGCCTCACCCTCCATCCCTCTTCCCCCCTATTCACTTCCCCTTAAGAAGCTGAGTCTGTCATTCTCAACTCAATTACTGTCTCATCTACACTGTAGCCACCTCTTCCCAGGAGAAAATAATACCCAGGTTTTACATCCTCAGCACTATTGACCTTGATTGACATATGTGAAATATACATTGTGTTGCAGCTTCTATGACATAGGGGCTCCAGGATCAGACAGGAGCTATATCTCCCTGCTTATGACCTGGGGACAAGGTGTTAGTTCTAAGGTCTCGAATTTTCTGTTTGTGATGGGCACAATAAATTTAGTCTTTGCGGTACCTCTAAAGCTCTGAGGTTCTAAGGGTAACTTGAAATGTGCTGGGAGCTTTTGGCAAAAAGAGGATGGAGATTGTAGTAGTGAGGTAAGTCTTACCTACAGAGGCCTAATGTCTCCATCCACAACACCCTGATGTGCTACCCTCAGAGAAAATGCAATGCCAACCGCTGAAAGGCAGTGAGACAGGAGAGTTTCTGAAAATGTTGATCCTTTTTCATTCCTCTGGTGTTCATATGAAAGTAGGGTAGTGGTTTTCTCATTACAGCTATGTGAAGATTTGTCACAAGGATTAATTACTCTACCAATTGATTTAATGGGACATTCACTTGGGAGTGTCAAGACACCTGCCCAATTATCACTTAATTAACCTTAGTTTGTCAGTATGCTATGTACTGTGAGGGAAAGAAGGAGAGAGAACAGATTGATCTCAATCTTAGAGATTAAGATAAAGATCTCAGTATGTCTATCCTACAGGAGGAAGTGATTAAATAGATTCATTACCATTTCTCCTTGGTTTTATGCCTCTGTGTTTAATACCCATTTTATTCTTGTAGCACCAATGTTAGGGATTTGGCAATCTGTGTTTATAGCCAAGTTGCCATGGAGAGCATTTCTGTCACATATAATGAGGATCATATTTCTCCAGTTTTGCAGGGTAAGTTTAGTTCCCACATATACAAGAGAAAGTATTCAAGGGATATTTGAGCATTGTTATTAATTCTTAAAGTATAATTTACTGTGTATTCATTTAAAGTGAATTCATAGTTGCTTGATCTCTTTCAGTTTGATCTTTTCCAAAGCATTTGAATTGTTCCATCTTTAGATAGGAATGGAAAATGCTTCTCAGACATTTCAAGAAACAGTTTTAGCAGATTGTCAGACCTTAACCCAATGCTAGTATAAAGATCTAGAGTGGAAATTTGTTTGCCTTATTAACTGAAGTCATGATTAAAGGGTGTGGTTGAGCAGTATGTCTTCTATGGCTGGGGATAAAGTTCAGTTAATAGAGTATTTGCTTAGGTTAACATGTAAGAAACCCCGTGTTCCACCTCTAGAATTCTATAAATTGGAGGTAGTGGTACATGCCATTAATCCCAGCAGGTAGAGGTAGGAAGACCAGAAAGTCTGTTACATAACACATTTGGGCTTCATGAGAACCATCCTGGGAGGAAGGGAGGCAGGAAGAAATGAAAGAAAAGCATGGAATCTAGACTATTGCTATCTAGTGAATATCTGGGTGTCAAGATTTCCAAGAGCAGTAAACAGAGAAAAAGGCACCTCAGTGGTCTTATGTTGGTCAGCAGCAGTATAGGAGAAGCAAGGGTAAAATCAGACATTTATTTGCCCAGGGGCTCTCTGCTGTGTGCATTGTGTGAGTAGCATGAGTTCTGCATATGTGTGTGTGGTGTGGTGTGGGAGTACCGGATATGTGCACATAGGCTCATTATGTTGGGGAGGGTACTGTACATTGAAAATGTAAGAGCATCTGAGCAGTATGTTATCTGTGGGCTACATATGTATGCCCATGATTGTAAAATGGTATTACAAGCAAACAAGGGCTTCCATGTGTATACATGTCTGTGTGTATGTGTGTGTGTGTGTGTGTGTGTGGTTCTCATTGGTGTATTGGGAGTATTGTATGTGTTGCATGTACACAGATGTGTTCTGTATGTGTGTGTGCACATGGTATCCTGAATCTGTGCTTTTGTGGTTTCTGTGCCAGTGTTCCTGTATACTTTTCCAAGTACATTCTAGGATTTTCTGGAAAGAGTTGGGGTCTGCTGTAACGTGTGTGGTTCTAGCAGATAGAAGCTGGGCCATGGGTACAGCATATGCATTTTTTGTTGAACGTTGGCCTCTGACAGATGACTATCCTAACAATTGTCCACGGGCAGTCATACTACTCCATATTTGGTCATTCTTGACCTGTTCCCTGAGGCCTATTGTCCCTCTGGCTGAAGTGACTGACAGATGCCTTCAGGTTAGATGAGATTTTTAATCTTTATTATTCACTTTTTTCCTCTTCTTTTTCAGCTTTGGCTCTCTTCAGACAGGGGAAGTCTTTAACTCACTGTTTGACTGAACTTGATGTTAGAATGTGATCACAGGATCATGATGTAATGTGATTTCTCTGGTTAACCAGAATTTCAAACTGTACTCTGAAGTATACTTGAAAATCAGATAAATATCCTCATGGAGAAAGCTGAAGGAATTTGCCTTTTGTAGAATCTCTTTCATGGGTATTTTGATAAGAATTTTTATTTTCCATTCCTGAATGAATCCCAGTCGACCACAGAGCTTGCTTCCAACCATTTTCTTGGTGCCTCATGAAATATGTATTGTTCACTTTTCTCATCCTATTCAAATATCCCATGAACTAAACATGTATGAAAGGAGGAGCCTGTTTCTGGTTGAACTATGCAACCATAGTGACACGGCTGAGCTCCTTTTAAATAGGCTTCAGCCTAGTTCTGAATTTTGGAGCCTTTTCCTACTCTCCAGCTAGCCCACCTCTCCTTAGTCTTATGCCAAGGATTTAACTTTATAAATCAGCTCTTAATAAGTAAGTATTAGTAATAGCCACTAACCTTTGTAACTCAGAGACTGCAATGGAGGCCTTGGATAGGCACATGGTGTTCTTAGTTCATTCATCTTGCCCAGTAAGCTGATAGTGTCAGTTAATGTCCTCAGAGTGAGGACGACAGTGCAGAGCTCAGGCCTTCCCTAGGTCTTACTCAGAGTTCAGAGTCACTATGTAGAACATAAATGTGATGTCGGATCACCTTGTTGGTAGCTGTGCACTTCCTTTATTTGTTCAGAAAATTAGCCCTTTGATGTGTACTGCAATGCTTCTTCTGTTTTTTCTCCTCCCATGGCCTTTGCTAAGTCATTTGCTAAGAACTTCTGTATGCTGTGTCTTAAAGGAATATAGGGATAAAGTTCATAAAATTGTGATCCAATTTTGCACTAACCTCAAACCTACTTCCAGTTCTCTCTTTTCCACCTTGTGTTTTCTGTTCAAGTGCTTGTTTTTTCATTGTTTTGTGAGAATAAAAATTGTCAAAAAGTCAGGCATGATGACAAGTTTATATTATCAGCTCTGAGAAGGCAGAAACAGTAAATCCCTGGAGCTTTCTAGGCAGCCAGCCTAGCCTACTTAGCAAGTTCCAGGCCAGTGAAATTCTCTGACTCAAAAAAACAAACAAAGAAACAAAAACAAAGTAGAAGGTATTGACCTCTGGCCTCCACCCCACCCGCCCTTACACACACACACACACACACACACACACACACACACACACACACACATACACACACATTCATACATACACAAATATATGCATAAAGTTGCCTTGTGGGTAAGTGAACAGTATCTAATCCTTATTTAACTGGTGAGAGGGGAAAATTGAGTAGTGAAGATCACCGAGGCTGAAAGGTAAATCTCTAGAAAGGACAATAAGCCAGCTCAGGTTGTGGTCAGCCAAGGTTTTTTTTGTTTTTTTTTTTTGTTTTTTTTTGTTTGTTTGTTTGTTTTTGCAGCTCTCTAGACAAAGTTAACATTAACTATGCTTTAGACTAAAAACCATTTTCCTTCTAGAGAGGACTTTCAACTCATGCACTCTTAGTTTAGCAGGCCAGCTGTGACTACTGAGCCCAGGGGCTCTGCCTTTCTTAGCAGATTGTCTACACCTAAGCAGAGCTATACCAACTATGTAGGCCTAAAGTTCATGGCCCAGGAACCCATCATGTAAAAGGATGCCAATTAATGTTCATCTTTCCCCTTTGAGTACAGAGGCATCTTTCCAGGTGTTTTGCAAATAGGGCAAATATGGCTCCATAACCTTTTTCTGTGGCCATTACTAATGTATTTTTGCCATTTGATCTTGCGAGGGCATTATTGCCTCTGCTATCAGTAGCCCTTTCTGGGATTTGTACCTTTGCCGTAAGAAAATACTAACAATTCACTTACCTTAATAGCCTGCCAAGCTCAAGCCATATACTAAAGGTGGCAAAAGACAGTGTGACCCAAAAAACCCACTGAGTGATGTGTGTTTCCACTTACAGAGTACGGTTGGTAGAAAGAGGATCTCCTCACAGCTTACCTCTGATGGAGTCTGGAAAAGTAAGTATTAAAAGTGTCAATCCCATCCCAGCATAAAGGTGAGTAAGGAATAATGTGTTTTAAAGTGTGAAGCAATGTGTTCTCAGAGACGATGTTTTACCCTGGAAAAAAAGATCATTAAAGACAATGTTTCAGGATGGTTTGGCTATGAGTACAGGAAGTCAGTAACAGTGTTGTGAACACTGTTTTGTTTTTGTTTTTGTTTTTTTTAAATAGCAAAGTTATGCTGCATTGGAGCAACTAGAAGCCTGAGTGCTACCTATCTCTATGGCCTCTGTCCTCAGGGAGTACCAAGGTTCTAATATGACTGTTCCAGTTCATTTGTTAGTCCCATGTTCTAGCTCTCAAAAGGAGAAAAGACTTTCAGAACCTTGAGAAGGTTCTCATACTTTCTTACACTTAAATACCACTGACTACTACTTAGTCACTTCTTCATACTTAATGGAAGCAAAGGCTGTGAACTATCCTATTCTTGTTATCCTAGTTGTCTAGTTAAAAAATCAAGATATCATACTAAAGAAGTATGGTTCCCAGCGATTAGCTATTATTTTAGTGTCTGTCACATTGTTATAGTCTTCAGAGAATGAAAAATATATTTAAACTTACATTTGCCCCAAATGTCGATTCATTCTACATTCAACATAGTTCTATTTTTAAGTTTGTTTTATTTATGCATGTATATGTGGTATACATGCCCATGTTCACAGACACATGCAGAGGGCAGAGAAAGATATTGGGTTCCTTCCTCTGTCAATTATTCTGCTATATTGCCTTCAGTCAGGATCTTCACTTAAAGAGAAGTCCACCATGTTTTGACAAGGCTGGTTAAACCAGGCTAGGCTAGGAGTGACCCAAACTTTTACTTCTACCAACCACAAAAGAATCCTCTGATGAATCATTTACCAAGAATCATTGGGAGATTGGTTACCTTTAGTCCACATGCATCCCTGCAAATTCCCCTCCAGAACTTCCCAAGTTCAAGTTGATTCTGGCCTACCTCCTTCCTTAATCCCTATATGCCATGCTGTTAAATCAGTATATGCAAATTCAAATTTTGCACATCAGACTGTGTGAAATGCTGCAATATTTAACATGGATCTTGTTTCATAATTCTGTTTTAAATGGTCAGATCTGGTCTTCTATCAGCTTTGAGATCTGATTGGCAATCAGATAAAGTCCCTGTGCCCCAGACTGTAGAATTGTAGAGCATTGGTAATGAGAACATTGCATGGTAATGGCACACACTTAACTTCATGCCATGATGCTCTCTAAATGGTCTTTGGAAAGGAAATGGACACTTATCACTGAGGCAAGTTTGTTAAGGAAGAGTGTGATACCTGTCTGCCTTTTTAGCCACAATCAGAAATTGTCTCCTCTCTTCTCTCAAACAGATACTTCCTGGGGTCCGGATCATTATTGCCAATCCAGAAACAAAAGGACCGCTGGGGGACTCCCACCTTGGAGAGGTGTGTTGACCTTGATTTTTTACCAAACCTACTTTGTTTAGGGTTATTAAATACCTCCCTTCCAACCCCCCAACATCGGGTAAGAGGGAAAGGTTAGTGGGGACAAGGACATAGTTCTCTCTGCTACTTCCCATGGGGTAGGGTCATAGAATTCTTTTGGTGGCAATACTAATATCAGTCATCCAGCAATCCAGAAGTCCAGGTAACCAGCAATTCTGCAAACAGCAAATGCAGCAGCAGAATGAACCAGCAGCAAGCAGTCATCTTCCAAGTATTTACCCTTCTTCCTCTGGGCTGTCATATTCATACCCCTCAAAATCCTCAGAATTCAACTAAGTCTACCTGGCAAAGACCAGGCTTTACATAAGATACTTAACAGGTGTGGACAAACTAAAATCCCCAACTTGAAATTTTAACAAAAACATGTTTACATACCATAAACCAAAACATCTATAACAGAGGTGAGTCATGGAGAGTCTTCCAGATGTGTCCTCCCAGATCAGTCCTCTGGGGCTGTCTTGCTTTGACACCTGCTATCATCAACAGCTCATGCTGCTAACATGAGGCAAGTCAAGGTGGCCAGGAAGGAGCTGGAGATGTGCTTTCCAGCTTCAGACATCTCTGGAAAACTCAATAGTATAGAGTAGCATACCCGGAAGGACACAGGAGACACTGTTATCAGAGAATTTTAAAGCACAGCAAGCTTGATCTCTGCAGACTTACTCTAGAGAGTATTCACATGAGCCTTCTCTGTTTCTAAGAACTTCTTCATCAGGACATTATAGAAACCTACAGAGTGAACAAAGCTACACCTAGCACAATGGCCACAAAACTCAAACACCCACCGAATAGCAAAGTAGTAGTTAGATGTGTGTTTTAGATCAGAGAGCAACCAGTAGTCACTTGTGATGAAATTCCACCCTTGTGGTTCCCTATCATTTGATGCCCTCATGCTGTTGACAAGGTGTGGTTGGAGAAAAATATCTCATCAAGCCTCTGTCTAAGGTTTTTTTTACCACTAATATCGGCCGGGTCCTGATGCTATTTGGTAAGACCAAGTGTCACACCTTGTCCTTTCTCTTGTTCTCTCCACTGATAAGATTTTTCTGAGAAAGTTGAGGGCACAACACAGCCCAAGTCTTAGGCTCTCCATATAGTGTCGTATCACCTTTCCATCCAGTTATTCTGCTTCTGCCTTGGCTTCCCTGCTGAGTATATCTTTGTGTAGTCATGCCTACATCCTCTATCCTACATGTCACCAGCAGCAGGACAGTACCAGCCCACCCAGGAACATATTTCCACAGAGCACGTGGGTAGACATGACTCACGATCAAGTCCTAACCATTTCTACCCTCCACATCCTTTTCTTGTCTGGCAACTTTGTGACCCTTTGTTTGAATCTTGTGATTATGTAAAAAGATCTTAACTAGGTTAATCAAGTGTTACATTCAGAGTTCTCTTCACAAGGCAACCAGGACTGGATATGTCAGGAAGTTGACTTTTTTATATCTTTATTCCTACTTGATTGATCGTAATTGGCAAATAAAGTGTATAAGTCAAGGTGTGCTCATAATATTTGTGACATAGTAGTGGTTGTATGCATTGTAAAATGACTTACAGTCACCTCATAAGTGTAGTGAGAACTTTTAAGTTCTGTAGCTAAATTTCAGGCCAAAAAACACAGTCTGTGTGTTGTATGTTAACTCCCAGAAGTCCTTCATCATCTAAATGAAGGCTAGTATCCTTCAGTCAACATCCCTGTCCACCCTCAGACAACAGTGGCAGCTGTTTGGCTCACTGCTTTCTATGAGCATCTTTCAGAATCCACATCTGAGATTAAGGGGTATGTGTCTTGCCCTGACTTCTTTCCCTCATATTGTTAGAAATAGCAGGCTTCCATTTTCCCCTTTTAAGACTGAATTATATGGCATTGTCTGTACTAGTTACTTGTCTTGTGGCTATGACAAAAGCAAAATAAGGAAGAGTTTATTTTTGGCTTATGGTCCCAGATTATAGTCCATCATGGCATGTCGGTCATGATGTCAGGAACTCAAGGAGCTCAAGACAATTGGTTATATTGTATGAGGAAGCATGGTAAGAATGATGGTGTTCAGCTGGCTTTCTCCTTTTTATATAGTCTGGAGCTTACTAAGTGGAACTGTCTGCATTTAATCAAAAAACCCCTCACACATGTGCCCAGAGATTTGTCTCCAAAGTAAATCTAGATCATCTCAAGTTGACAGCCAATATAATCTGTTGCAATTGTCTTAGCAAGGAAATATTACATATTGGTAAACAGAAACCAGTTGTCTCTGCCTCATCTGCTGTTGTCCTACTATTTGTAGGTTACCTTTAACTATTTCAGCAGGTGCTTAGTAATTATCTGCTAGGATCCAGGTACTATTCTGGGGTATTGGGATACAGTGGGAAATAGTACTGGTGAGGTTTTCACTTCAAGGTACTTAGCCATATTTCAGTGTTAATAAAATAACAAAATATCCAATCTCAGAATGCCTATGCTGCAAACAGTAAAATCTAAAAGCCCTGTTCATGGGCCTAGCCCTGTGTACCAACATCACTGCATACATTGTATGGATGTCTTTGGAATTGTGTGGGAGCCAAGGCCTTTCCTTGGCTATATCATCCACAACTATTGCTTTGCATCTGTGTCAGCCTCTACCTGACCATTCTGCCACAGACCCCACATAGACCTGTCTGTCTTTTCTGTTGACTTTGCCCCTTCATCATACTTTGTGTTACTTTATCATAGTCTGCTTCATAAAATATGTAAATCACAATCTTAAAGTTTTGAGCATTTTCCTAGTTTTCTTAGAAATAATCATCACATTTGGAAAACTACAAGGAAACTCATACAACTTTGTGCACTTTAAAATCTTCCAGTAATCTGCTTTAATGAAATTTTCAGCAGGTGAATGGCTTATTTGATTGTTTGACTGAAGCTTATCTTTTGTTTTTGTTTTTTTATGTATTAAATTATATTTTTTTAATTCTTTTATTAATCACACTTTATTCACTTTGTATCCCCCCTGTGGTTTCCTCCCTCCTTCTGTCCCAATCCCTCCCTTCCTCCACCATCTGCATATATGCCCCTCCCCAAGTCCACTGATAGGGGAGGTCTTCTTTCCTTCCTTCTGATCCTAGTGAATTAGGTCTCATCAGGAGTGGCTGCATTGTCTTCTTCTGTGGCCTGGTAATGCTGCTTCCCCCTCAGGGGGAGGTGAAGCTTATCTCAGAGCTCTTATTATAGAGAACTCTGTGGGCATCCATCTTCCCTGCCCCAACCCCCACTTCACCCTCCCCATACACTTGATAGAAACCACCATTGCACTGTATTCAGACTGAACCAAGGAAGCCTTGGCCATTGTGAAAAATAACTTCCTGAGTTGTAGAGACAGTTAGCTTTTCTTCCCTGGAGAAGGCTGGTTGCACAGCGTGGCTCATACACAGTGATGTTTCATCTGTCCACAGATCTGGGTCCACAGTGCCCACAATGCCAGTGGCTATTTTACCATTTATGGAGATGAATCTCTCCAGTCTGATCATTTCAACTCCCGATTGAGTTTTGGAGACACCCAGACCATCTGGGCCCGAACAGGCTACCTGGGCTTCCTGAGGAGAACTGAGCTCACAGATGCAAATGGAGGTAAGTCCAGGCTGGGAGATGACACACACTGGACAGAAGTTGAGTTTGACCAACACTGAAATGGCCTTGAGGTTTGAGAGCCACCAGGACCTCTGCTTGCCCTTACTGATCTGAAAGAGCCTGACCTTGAGAGCCAAGGAGGGGCTGGGCAGATAGTGCAGTTGGTAAAGTGTTTACCATGTAAATAGAAGACCTGAGTTTACTCCCCAGAACTCAAGGATGTGTTTCTTATGATCTTAGGGCTAGAAGTTAACTCTCTGGGCTCATATAGCCAATCAACCTAGACAGATTGTCTCCAAGTTGAATGAGAGAGACCCTGTCTCAACAAACAAGATGAATAGCAGCCAAGGGTCCTCCCCTATCAGTGGACTTGGAAAGGGGCAGGGAGGAGATGAGGGAGGGAGGGTAGAATTGGGAGGGAATGAGAGAGTGGGATACAGCTGGGATACAAAGTTAATAAAATGTAACTCAAAAGAAAAGTGAAGGGGAAAAAAAAAAGAAAATATCTGAAGCTGTTTTCTGGCTTCCACGCTCATGAATATGTATGTACCTTTACAGCTACATATACATGAACGTGTACACACTGGCAGGTATAATGTAAATGCAGTAGACAGAGCTGTGCATACCCTTCTTTGTCTTTCTGAGAACCAAGACCAAAGGCAAAGCTAAACATGAGCCCAACACTCTGTATGGTGAAGTGTGCTTAGTGTCTTTGCAAGTTCCAGAGGCTACATGTTGTCCCTACCAGGAACACTCCCGTGACATTTGGAAAGGAGTAGTCCTGAGGCGCTGGGCACTGACAGACAGCAACTTGACCTTCCCACTCCCATTGCTTAGGACACAGCCCCAAGTTTCGCAGTAGTATACATTGTTGCTAGCTTCCTGTGCTTCCATGTGGAGAACCACACTGGAATATTTCATGAAGCCAAGATACCAAAACATACTCACAAGCTTAGGAGGTGGCTCTGTGGCAGAGTACATGCCTGAGGCTCATGTATTACAAAGAATATTGTTAGGAGCTGGGGAAGGTAGTTCAGTTGGTAAAGTGCTTGCTATGCAAGAATTAGGACCTGCATTCAGATCCCCAGCACTCATGTAAAAAGCCAGGTGCAGCCACACACACCTATATTCCCAGGACAAGGAAAGCAAAATAGGTAGATTCCTGGCACTCACAGGCCAGCCAACCTAGCCAAATCAACAAATTTCAGGTTCAGTGAGAGACCCTGTCTCAAAAAGTAAAGTGGAGAGCAATTGAAGGAAGATAGCCTATGAGCAGGTACCCACAAACACATGCACAAAGTAAATAACTTCCCTGAATATCAGTTATCTTCCTCATAGTCCTTTCTCACCTCCCTAATCCAGGTAAAAATAGAGGAAGCTTATTTTACCATGTACTTTTAGAGTCATGGTGAGACCAAACTCCTGGGCCGATAAGATTCTAAATTTTGTTGAGGCTTCCTAAATCACCTAATGTACTAATCTGAGTTCTGCATTTAGGGGGTAGAGTATGCCTGTATAGCAGTTTCATGATGGGTAGTCACAGGCTCATTTAATCAAGGATATAGAGTTCAGTTGTAAAAGATGGTATCAGTTTACACCCCTCAAGGAAGATCTGTAGAATCCTGCCCAGCTAAGACCCTGGGAATGGGCAGTAGAGTATGGTTGTTGTCTCCACCTCACTGGTCCCTGAATGATTGCATGAACTCACACTCCGAACAAGGAAACAAAGCTTTGTGGTAAGCAGAAGCAAGTAAGTAGAGGCCTCCATCTTGCTTGTCTACTTAGATTAGGAAAGGTTTATGTGCTGTTACTTTATGGTAGTCATTTCAAATTTTTCCTGACACACTTATTACATTAAATTTTAGGTTAAAAATTAAGGATAAAGTTCCTATTTTTAAGCAAAGATAGGGCTGACCACACTTTGACTATTATAAGATTTTCTTACATGATAAAAGTCTTGTGGGGCCTGGGGAAATGACTCAACAGATGAAAACCAGAATTTAATCTCCAGAACTAACAAATGTTTGGTAGGCATGTTAGCATGCCTGAAATCCCAGCTCACAGAAGTCAGACAGGGAACTTTGGAGAAATCTTATTAGTGTTGTGTTTAAGTAAGAGATCCTGCATCCGGTTGGGAGATGGAGATCAGTTGAGGAAGCCACCTGATGCTCACCTCTCCTCTCCATAGGCATAGGCATTTGCATGTGTACATGTGCTCACACAAACATACACAAATGTCCTGGCTACCTGGACTAAAGAAATCTTCATGAACATGGTCATAGACTATGCTTTCCTTCCCATTTACACGTGAGATGAATGCACTGAAAAACTCCTGTAACTGAGCTGAGGGAACCTGGCCCATTTTGGCTGAGATGTAACCTTTGTGCCTTTGAACAGGTGAAGCCTTGAGGGACTTGCAAGTGAGTTACACCCCACAGAGCCCAATCTTGGAAGTGATGACTGGTGATAACTCCCTTGATCACTTGCTAAGACCCTTAGTCACTGATGAAGATGTGATCTTATGTCTGATGTTAGAAGCTGGTCCAAAAGAAGAGTGACAGATTCAGAAATTAGGCAGAATAGGATAAAAAGTGAAGAGGGGTAAAAGGGTGGTGATAGAGAAGCATGCTGTATACCTGTATGAAAGCATCATAATGTAACTTGCTATTTTGTATAATTAATACACATTCATACAAATGTCTAAGAAAAGCCAGATATGGCCTTTTGGGATCCCTGGGGCTTGCTAGCTAGCCATCCTTGCTGAATTACTAAATTACTGAGCTCCAGGTTCAGTGGAAGATCCTGTCTCATAAAATGATGTGGAGAGTGATGGAGGAAAATACCACATTGACCTGTGGCCTCCACACGCACACATACATACAAATGTCTAAGAAGAAAAACAAAACAAAATAAAAAAATGAGAACCTAGTGGCTGGACATCCATCCTCTGGGAAGATTAAAAGAATGCCTGAACCTGCAGCAGGCAACACTCCCCAGAAGAAAGGAGCCAGCCACTCTTAGACCTGGATCTCCTTTCCTTGCTCTGGAGAAAACAGAACAATAAAACAAAGGATTTGATTGGTACTTGGTTTCTTCTCCAACAGAGCGCCATGATGCCCTCTATGTGGTGGGGGCACTGGATGAAGCCATGGAACTGCGAGGCATGAGATACCACCCGATAGACATTGAGACTTCAGTCATCAGAGCCCACAAAAGTGTCACAGAATGGTAAGAGGATGGGAGGTCATTGTCTGTTCTGGAGTCAGGAGAGTAGTTATTGATCACAGGATATGGAGGAGCTTCCATAAGACATGGCACTGGACAGGACTGAGTGTCTTCAAGATAAGCCTTCCTAGGGGCTAAGGACAATACAAGGAAGAACGTACTATGTTAGGGTATCTCAGGTGACTGGAAGCCAGAGTTTTGGCCTGAGTGTTTCCAGGAGGCCAAGTTGTTATTTTGTTATTTCCTGCAATTATGTTGATGTGAAGTTTATTTTACTCCTCTGTATCATGTTTTCACAAATTAAAACTACAACACCAAAAAGAGAAAAAAAAATGCCTTCACCTAATAAGAAGTATTATACTTCCATGGAAAAAGTACATGAAGAGAGGCATTGTTTTGTCTGGGCCTCACTAGATATGTGTGTCAGGTAAGAAATGTTTCAATTAAACCAAAGCCCAAGCCACAAGCTCCTGTAATAGGGGCCCAAGAGTGGGGATGCAATTTCTTTTTTTTATTTTTCAATTATAATTTACTCACTTTGTATCCTAGCTGTAGCCCCCTCCATCTCCTCCCAGTCCTACTCACCTTCCCTCTTCTCCCACTATACCCTTTCCCTATCCCCCTGATAGGGGAGGACCACCTGCCCTTCTATCTGATCCTAGCCTATCAAGTCTCATCAGGACTGGCTACATTGTATTCCTCTGTGGCCTGGCAAGGCTGCACCCCCTCAGGGGGAGGTGATCAAAGAGCCAGCCACTGAGTTCATGTCTGAGGCAGCCCCTGGCCCCCTTACTAGGGAACCCACTTGGAAACTGAGCAGCCCATGGGCTTCCTCTGAGCAGTGGTTCTAGGTCCTCTCCATGCATGGTCCTTGGTTGGAGGTATCGGTCTCTGCAGAGGCCCCTGTGCCCAGATTTTTTAGCTCTGTTGGTCTCTTTGTGGAGTTATTGTCCCCTCCAGATCTTTCTACTCCCTCTTCTTCCATAAGGTTTTCCGCACTCTGCCCAAAGTTTGGCTATGAGTCTCAGTATCTCCTTCCATACCATTATGGGCAGTCTTTCAGAGGCCCCTTGTGGAGGGCTCCTGTCCTGTTCCGTCTCTTCTCCTACTTCCAATGTCTATCATGTTTGCCCTTCTGAGTGAGATTTCAGCCTCTTCCCTATGGTCCTCTTTATTTGTTTAGCTTCTATAGGACTATAGATTTTATTATGTTTATTCTATATTTTATATCTACTTAAAAGTTAATATAGTTAATATCTACTTAAAAGTGAGTATATACCATGTGTCCTTCTGCTTCTGGGTTACCTCATGCAGGAGGTGAGGTGATCTTTCCTAGTTCCTACCATTTCACTGCAAATTTCATGATTTCCTTGTTTTTAATTACTGAGTAGTATTCCATTTTGTAGATGTACCAGAATTTCTGCATTCATTCTTCAGATGAGGAACATCTAGGTTGTTTCCAGATTCTGCTATTACAAATGAAGCTGCTATGAACGTAGTTGAGCAAATGTCCTTGTTGTATGGTTTAGCATCTTTTGGATATATGCCCAGGAGTGGTATGGCTGGATCTTGAGGTAACACTATTCTTAATTGTCTGAGAAAGCAGCAGATTGATTTCCAAAGTGGTTGTACAAGGTTACCTTCCCACCAGCAATGGAAGAGGATTCCTCTTTCTCCACATCCTCTCCAGCATGCATCATCCCTTGAGTTTTTGATCTTAGCCATTCTGATGGATGTGAAATGTAATCTCATGGTTGTTTTGATTTGCATTTCTCAGATGACTAAGGACATTTCTCTGCCATTCGATATTCCTCCATTGATAATTCTCTGTTTAGCTCCACCCCATTTTTTAATTGTATTACTTGGTTTGGTGTTGTTTAACTTCTTGAGTTCTTTATATATTCTGGATATTAGCCCTCTCTCAGATGTAAGGTTGGTGAAGATCTTTTCCCAGTCTGCAGGCTGTCATTTTGTTCTGACAACAGTGTTCTTTGCTTTACATAAGCTTTTCAGTTTCATAAGGTCCCATTTATTGATTGTTGCTCTTAGAGCCTGTGCTGTTGGTGTTCTGTTCAGGAAGTTGTCTCCTGTGCCAATGAGGTCAAGGCTTTTCCCCAAATTTTCTTCTAACAGATTTAGTATTTCTGGTTTTATATTGAGGTCTTTGATCCATTTGGACTTTACTTTTGTACAGGGTGATAAGTATGGGTCTATTTGCATTTTTTTCTACATGTAGACATCCAGTTAGACCAGCACCATTTATTGAAGATGCTATCTTTTTTCCATTGTATGGTTTTGGCTTTTTTGTCAAAAATTAAGTTTCTATAGGTGTGTGGACTTATTTCTGAGTCTTCGATTCAATTCCATTGATCCACCAGTCTGTTTCTATGCCAGTACCATGCCATTTTTATTACTATTGCTCTATAGTACAGCTTGAGATCAGGGATGGAGATACCTCCAGAAGATTTTTTTTTTTTTCAAAAGACTCTTTTATTGTACAGGATTGTTTTAGCAATTCTGGGCTTTTTGTTTTACCGTATGATATTGAGAATTGTTCTTTCGATGTCTGTAAAAAAATGTGTTGGCATTTTGATGGGAATTGGGATGCAAGTTTTTATCCTTCTCAGAGGCAAGCATCTCTGTCCTCCACCTGAGCCCAGTCAATGTGTTTACACAGTGCCATTTACAAGCAGAAGGCCTCCACTGCTCCCTGAGCTTCATGAGCTCACTTCTGCTCCCTTCATTTAGGGAAAGCAAAGAGGCTGGAGCAATTTATCAGCCTCTACTAACGGTAGCCACAGACTTACTTAGCCTCTTCATGCTGTATTTAGAAATGAAAAATGTATCTTTCTGCTTCTGGGATACCTCACTCAGGATGATCTATTCTAGATCTCACCATTTGCCTGCAATTTTCGTGATTTCTTTGTTTTTAATTGCTGAGTAGTATTCCACTGTGTAAATGTACCACAGTTTCTGTATCCGTTCCTCAACTGAGGGGCATCTGGGTTGTTTCCAGCTTCTGGCTATTACAAATAAAGCTGCTACAAACATGGTTGAGCAAATGTCCTTGTTGTATGCTTGAGCATGTTTGGATATATGCCTAGGAGTGGTATAGCTGGGTCTTGAGGTAGCACTATTCCTATTTGTCTGAGAAAGTGGATTTCAGAAAACCAAGGTCCTCTAGCATGCCTGAGTTCTGCAAGTCTCCTGTTGCTAGCTCATATTAGCTTTATCATCAGTGTGATCTTCTCTGACCACACAGGCTTCTTCCCATGATGCTCTGATCATCACACACTTTGTATTGGGCAGTCATCTAAAATCACAGGATGACTCTGGCCTCAAGAACCCAAGTGGTGTGGGGGGGGGGTCTCTCTAACAACAATTCCTTTGCATGCTTTTAGATCACTGCTGCCTGGCTGGGCTGCCTTGCAAGGCCACCAAGGAAGAAGATATACTCAGTCCTCATGCTACTTGATGTGCTGGGATGGGTGGGTAGAGGATCCCTATTCTGAGGTGGGAGAGGGGATAGAAGAAGAGGAAGGAAAGGTGAGATCAGGAGGAAAAGAAAGCAGGGGCTATGATTGGGATGTCAAGTGAATAAGTAATAAATTGTTTAAAAACAAAACACCTCAACAAAAAAAAAAAAATGAAAAATGATTCCATGCTTTTTTTTTAGTGGAGGTTTGTTTACTCAGTTGATGATAGGCAGGGTGTTTACTCACTAAGGGCACTATGCCCCCTCCTGGCAGAGAACCTGATGTGATCAGTCTCAATCTTAGGCAATAACCAGTAAAGGAAGCACACACAGGAATAGCTTTGAGTACTTTTCAGACCTTAGTTCTGAGAGTGTTCATGTTTCTAATGGACTTCCAAACATAGCCTCACACTTATTGCTATTTATTGAATCTGAATAGGGCAGGTACATTTATTTCTTATTTATATTTTTGTAATGCTGGGCTTTGAATCAGTGTCTCCTACATGCTAGAGAAGGAGTTGCAACAGTCCTGAATCTCATTGTTGAGCTCTTGCAAAGTACCTGAGATCCTGTTTGCATATACAGGTTCTGTGGTCATATTGCCTTAGGTCCTTACTAACACAGGCCTCCAGAACTTACATCAGAGTACTTGTCTGGCATGCCCAAAGCTGTGAGTTCTATGCTCAGCACCCCAAAACAAAACAAAACAAAAGCCTCCAATTGTCAGAGTTTCCTCCTTATTGTGGATAGATGACAGAAATGCAAAAGACAGTAAAATCTGTATCTCAAGATACAGATAAGCCCAGGGCTGAGCTCATTTTGTATCTATGTGACTATAAATTTCAACTGCAGCCTGAATTTAATTACCTTTATAATCTCCTCAAGATGTATGCTGAGGGGCCTCCCTCTGGGTTTTTATCCTAAGTATCACTATGATGACCTACTGTGAGGCTCCTTAGCTGAGTGTGACTCTGACATTGTCAGGCAGGGTTTCCAATTAACTAGTTTTGTTAAAGTCCAGGAGGGAGGGAATTGATGAGTCAGAGGATTTGATTGTGATGGACTCAGGATTTGGGAACTGTTTAGTCACAGACTTCCTCCCCTGCTCCTGCTGGTCCTCTTTTGGTCTTCTCCATGTTTTCCTCCTCACCACCCTATCATGTTCTCTAGGTCACCTGCTACTGAGAAACCCATGTCAAAGACAAAAAACATCTCCATGTTGCCAAATTCAAGCCAACTGTCTTAGTTGAAGTCTTATTTCTGAGAAGAGGCACCATGACCACAGCAACTCATATAAAGGAAAACATTTAATTGGCACTGGCTTACAGTTCAGAGGCTTAATCCATTATTGTCATGGCAGGAAATATGGAGGCACACAGATAGACATGGTGCTAGAGAGGTAGCTGAGAATTCTACATGTAGATCTAGACAGCAGGACAGTGAGCCACTAAGCCTGGCTTGAGCTTCTGAAACTCCAAAGTCTTAAAATAATTGATTTATTAAAAATAATAAAACTCCAAAGTCCCCCTCCCCAGTGACGCACTTCTTCCAACAAAGCCACAACTACTCCAACAAGTTCACACCTCCTAATAGTGCACACCTGTGGGCTTATGGGGCCTTTTTTATTCAAACCACCACAACAACCAAATTCATTTCTCATCAAGGGAATTGTTGTGTTGACACAGCCCCTGAGAAAGCTGTGATGGTTGGAAGGCCTCCAGTCTCCATCCCTCTCTTCCTAGGAAACCCTGAGGTGACAGCAAAGCTCACCTTCCACACCCTGTGTATGGCTGAGCTGTGCCTGGTAGTACTTCAGGACAGTGGCATATATTTCAGATGCCATAGTACTTTTCAACCCAAAGGGTCTAGGCCATGTATGTGATCACTGATATCACAGACACAAGACTATAGTGTGGAGGCCATGCAAACCAATATTTCAGGGTCACATGGACACTGGGAATGAAATGTCAGCTCATTTTGGAAATTATTTTCAAGCTTGTTCTCTGAGGGGTGCAGGATTCCCAAGGTAACACCCTCCTTAATGCTCTCTGCAATTATCTTTCAGCATAATTCATGTGTATTAATGATACTGAATAGAATTTGCACTGTTTTCTAGTAGACTTAGTCTCATGCTTGTGGAAAAAAATAGTGCCTCTAAATACATTTCATCTCAAGCTAGGATGAAAATTGTTAGACAGGCAGGGGAGAGCTGCTGTGACTGACTCTATATCTGGTGCCCTTCATGTGCCCCCTTCTTGCCTGGAACCTGCTGGTTTATTCATATAGTTCCTTCTACCTTTTAGCACTCTGGTTCCTGGAGCCAAGAAGGCCTGCATGCCAGTGCTTGTGAATCCCAGGATCTTTAACCAGTCCTAAAAGCCAATGTCACAAGGTTAATGGAGTTTTAAATGGTGCAGCACTGGGTTTATGCTCCCAGTAATTAGGCAGACTAAGTCCTCGAGAGACTGCTCCAATAAACCAAATAAACACCTGTATGAATTAGTTGCTTCTGTGTTACTGTCATCTCCAAACCCATTTCTCTGAGAGAGAACTGCTAATCATGCTCAGATGTCACCTTATCATACTATATGACTGGAAATAAGCCTTAATGGCTGTGCCCTACATGTATCTTAATGTCTGGGGCCAGCTCAGGCACATCTGAGCTATCTGGCAATGGCAGAGTTATATCAGAACAATCTGAAACATCTCAGCACGTCTATGGCCAGAAAATGGGAAGGATGGGCTGAGGGTACTTCCTGTTGCTACTCAAACCCCTGCAGCAACAGAGCTAGGAGCCTTGAAAGAGATGATGATAAGCTACATTGGAGGGCTGATGAAATGGTGGGGAAACCACAGTCCAGGCAGCCGTAATGCAGCAGAACTGGAATCCAGGCCCCAACCCCTAGGGCAGAAGTGACCCTGTGCCATGGAAGCAGAATCCATAAAATACCATGTAACAAACAGGTGCTACCATGAGAGAAGGCCAAGAGAAAATCCAAGAAAGTATGTTGTGGGCAAGAAGACTATATGCTGACACAGCTCAGAGGGAGGTGCCACTGTGAAGAGATGGGTGGGATCACTCAAGAAGGTCTGAACAGAAACAGAAAATATCACAAAAAAGGTACCCCCAATAATGGTGGTTTTCTTCTCTGTCTTCTAGTGCTGTCTTTACCTGGACAAACCTGTTAGTGGTTGTGGTTGAACTTGATGGGTCAGAGCAGGAAGCCTTGGACTTGGTTCCCTTGGTAACCAATGTGGTCCTGGAAGAGCATTACCTGATTGTAGGAGTGGTGGTCGTGGTGGACATCGGTGTTATCCCCATCAACTCCCGGGGAGAGAAACAACGAATGCACCTGCGAGACGGGTTCTTGGCAGACCAGCTGGATCCCATCTACGTGGCCTATAACATGTAGTCTCATCACTTTGGCTTCCACAGACTTTTCTACGGATGTGACCAGTTTTTTGTTTGTGTTTTTATTTTTTTTCCTCCAGTGTCCACAGAGACATGCAGACACTTGGGCCACATTCAAAGGAGGAGCCTAATGCGGTGGGGTTGGGGGTAGGACTTCTAGGAGCAGTCACCCTGGCATGGAGATGAAATGTGAATTTATTCTGGATTTTGCTCAGAAGGACTTTGGATCACTGCCTTCAGTTTGCTGGAAAAGCTCATTTTAAAAACTTTCTCTTTTTTTTCTTTCTTTTTTTTTTTTTTTTAATTATTGGATAATAAGTGCTCTCTTGGTAAATGTGGTATTTTGTTAAGCCGAAATAGCGATTAAAAAAAATTCTACCCTCCAAATGGGTTCTTTTAAACAATTTATGTAGTGTGACAAAGAATTGTTTTCTCTGTTTTAATGTGTCATGAAATCTTAATGACATGGATCTAATTTAAGCCATCGCTAGATCTCACCCTTCTAGGAGAGTTTATTGAGGTACGAGAACCTTCCAGGTAGCACCTTCCAATTAGATTTTAGCAGCTTTCTTTGTCAGAGACATGCAGAAGAAACAGAGGCCAGTTTATGGCCTTTGAAGTTAACATAGAATGAGAAGTGATTATAAATAAGGTATTTCGGCAACTATCTTGCAGATATCTTTGTACTAAACTAAAAAGATAAAATAAGTTAACTTCCTCGATATGTAATTATGTACAAAATGTTTAATTTATTTTGATCTCTTTAGAAGTATAAAAGAGAAAAAAAACATTCAAGAATATTAAAGTCTTGTAATGTTTGCTAATATAAAAAAGTGTTGTATTATCTTGCGTGGATAGTATCACAACAAATATATATATATGAAATATAAATTCACTAATGAACAGAGGAGATTTTAAAGATTAAATGCAGAACTTGTCACTTGCATGGTGCGCCCTCCACCGTATTCACACACACTTGGCTGTTTCCGAGCAATCGCAGATCGCCAGTAACCCTGTGTTAGGCCAGAGGCCAGCAAGTGGAGTCACCACCGTCTCTGAGATGGTGAAGGGATTTAATGCTAATGTGCACTATTTTTTCCTTTGCTGCGAAGACAGCAGTGAATGCTTTCGTGCCAGCATGTGCCAATGACATTGAGGGGCTCCAGGTTGGCAAATAGCACTGTTTTCTCAGCTGCAAGAATTCATTGCATAATGTCAATTTTATTTTATTTTAGCGTTTTTTGTATCACTTTTTATAATTCTTTTTGGTTGTTCCTTGGTATGAAAAGAAGATACCCTGTGGTCTTTGTACCAGGTGTCACCCGTTTACCCCTTCCGGTGGCTGCTGTGAGTGAATGAATGTGCAGAACAGCTTTGAGGGAAAAGCTATGTGTGATGTCGTCTTGACTGTAAACCCAGCCAACTCTGTCCTCTAGTTTTGAGAGCTTCCTAGCTTGGCCCTAAGCAGCCACCATTCTAGGAACGTAAAACATGAAGGAGTTGTGTCCGCGCCATCTTATACTAGCTGCTAGGGAACTGATGCCTGGTGAAGTGTGCCTACATTTTCATGTGCACAGCTTGTCCACGTGATCTGCATCAGACCAAGGAGAAGGTAACCGCAACACAAGAAGGGCTTTGTTTTGTAACTGCCACAGTATGTTCCTTCAGTGGCTCCCAGTACTAGATAAGCCTGACTAAAATTGTTACGAGGCAGAAATGAGGTTCTTGATTGCATTACGGGCAAGATCTTTGTCTGCCTTAGTTACATGCAGCCCTTTGCTAAAAGAGAGTTTTGTTTGACTTCTGAGGTCTAAGGCTGATTGTTTTTGTCTGTTTTGTTTTTAATTTAAGTGGCACATTTTTAAATTGCATATGTAAAGCATTCTTCCATCGCCATAAATCATTTAATTTTTCAAATGTTTGCTCATTGCTATATGTATTTATACGTGTTTCAAATACACATTCCTATAGTCTGCAGCTTCCCAAGGGGGAAAATCCATGGCACATACAAACATTTTCTTGACACATGTATATACACCCTCATACATACATACACACAGGCACTCTCTCTCTCTCTCTCTCTCTCTCTCTCTCTCTGTCTCACTTTCTCTCTTTTGAAAGGAACTTGGTTTAACATTCAGATAGGATACTGATTGGTAAACATCATTGCAGTATGCAGGAAATCTTCCATCTGGCTGATATGAGAAAGCAAAGCAAATTTAGATGTCACTCAAAACATACTCTTAACTTTTCACCATATCAACTTCACATCCAAGGAGGGCGAAGGCTGCAGTACAGTTGCAAAAGCCGTTCACGGCAGGTCTCTTCTGCATCCTGTCACCTGTGACATTAGACTTTAGGCTTAAGAGTTGGTGGACTGGGTTGGAAGCTTAGTTGTGCAAGAAAAAGGAAAGGAGACACTTAAGTACCACCAGTTTCAGCAATAAAGAAGGATCATTGTGTATTAGAAATTGTACTGTAGATAAATCATTCATGAGAATGTTTTTTAAAAAATGTTTGTCTTGTGACCATGTGCTTTTGGAGTCAGCCAAAACCGTGTAATCAACTTGCACAAAAAGAGGGTACACAATGAACATTGAGACACAGACCTAATCAAACAGGAGCAGATTCCTCATGGTGCTTGTTTATTATATATATTTAACCCTGCTTGACACTTTACCCAAGGGGGCGGTCCCTTTATCAGTTGAATGTTAGCAGCGTTATTTCAGAGTGTGGTGACTGGTTAGAGAAAACTCATGTACTCAACCAATCACAGTTTCAAACAAAATTTTTATGTGCAAAGGACAGCAACCTTCTTGTATGTTCAACCACAAGTACGCTTTGTACATCTGTGATAACGCCTGTTTTATATTCAAATGAACAAATAAAAGCTTTTATTTTTGTTGCTCTGAAAATAGCAGTTTCTTAATTGGCACCCTGGAAAAAAAATGTCTGGGACAGACCACTTCCATGTCAGGAAGGAGGTGACTCCTGCTGGGAAATGTATCTGACTCTGTTTACATGACTTGTTGCATAACTTAGTACAGATGATCCTGCTTTGAATCATGTGTAAATCTTGATGTAGGCATTTCTAGTTGACAGCAGTTCCTATGGCAACAAATGTTTTGTGAAATGTTTTTTTAATTCTTTTAAATATATCTGAATATATTTGTTCACAGTTTGCTGCAAGTGTACAGATTATTGGTAACTCTTTGGGGCAGAGAGTAAGCTCATGACCTGTGTGTGAACCCTTCTATTTGCTGTGTCACAGGGGAATTTTGCATGTCTGGACAGGCCACTGATTGCCTGTTCTTTTCAAATTCAAACTGTCATTGTTCATTTAATAACCAAAAGTTCTATCTTTTGCTCAAGATCCTAGGGGTCTTAACAGTTTTGTCTTGGGAAAGCCTTGATTAGTTACCTGATCTTTAGCCTGGTGATTGTAAAGGTCAACATGAGGCTAGGGAGATTGCTTAGCTGGGTAAACAGTTGCCACATAGCCTGGCAACCTGAGTTTGATCCCTGGAAGTTACACATGAGTAGAAGGAGAAAACCAACTCTACCACGTTGTTCTCTGACCTCTACATCACACCATGGTACACCCCCTATACACATCATGCACACAAACGATAATGATAAGATGGGCATGGTGACATATGCTTCTAAGCCTCACACTGGGGAAGAAGAAGGACTCTTGGGTTCACTGGCTAGCCTAACATTTGAGTTCCAGGTCAGGAGAGAGACCCTGTGTACACGTATCAAGATTGCTATCTCATGAAGAATGACAGCTAAATGCGACATTTGGCTTCCACACAAAAGCCAGAGCTTGTTTACAGGATCAGAACTGATGTGCATCTGTTAGGTTAGCCTAAAGCCTTTGTATTGGAATTCTACTCGCTTATGCCCATGCCCATGTGGTATCTGGGATGACAAATGTTCATGTTACCTTGAATAGGCAAAAGTTATAAGACCTGTCTGGCAGTGCCAAGGTGAAACAGAATCTTTTTCACCGAGACCCAGGTTTCTCAGATGGCAACCCTGATAACTACTGGTCAAGTAGAAAATAGGTAACCATGAGAACTGTACTTATAGAGGCCACTTCAGATCCAACATATGCACTCATGTATACTTACGTATGTATGTATGCTGCACATGTAGCATGTTTAGTATGGTGTCCTGTACACTCTGCCCTCTAAGGCAAAGCTACAGTCATGGGACATGTTCTGTAGTACCTTGGTTACTAGTCAGTTGTTCTGTCCTAGGATTCCCCTGTGACATCTCAGTGTGCTGAGGTCCAACGGTCTATCTACATGGAAACAGTGGGGTGAAGGTCTATGGGAAAACTTCTGGCATGAATGCAGCATTCCTCAACTACCACATGATGGTCACTGTAACTTGCTTCATCTGTAGGTAGACCTCTTGATTCCTGATCCTTCCCATATATGAAATGTTTTCTACCTTATACTAGAATGTCTTGGTAGAATCCTTCTTGACATTTTTCATAGTCCTTGGCTTAACTTTGCAGCATTAGAACCTCTGGAGATGTCACATTCTCCTTTCCCTGGGCAAAGGCACATCCAGATCAAGGCTAGTAAGTCTACACAGTGGCTGACTCACTGGTTTTTTTTATCTTTTTATGTTGATTATGTAAACAAAACCAGGCAGCATACAACCAGTTTTTTTCCCCCTCTTAGCAAATAGTTTTGTTTGGCTCTAATGTCTGTGTGGGCCATCATTTTGCAACAATGATGTCTTTCCATTATGGGCAAGGCCAGGTCACCTGACTGGGTTGAAAGAATTTGTGTCATATCTTGACTTTGTTCCCCACAGTACACTCCACTTGGCTCATTCCCTTGAAACAAGACTAAATGACCTTCTATCTGACCTCTGCCAGACAATGGGTAGGTCATTTTCACTGAGATCGGGCTTTTCAAGACCCGGTGGTGAACGCTTTGTGTGAACTTGTGGGATGGTACCTGTTTCACCAGGTTTCACCCCAGAGGCAGTCTTAAGAGTGGGAAAACATGTAGATAACACACCCCAGGAAGCTACATGGCTAGGATGGGAGAGAATGCGTTGTTCGTTCACCTTTACGTCCCACTATGTGTGAGAGAAGTGTGTGCCCATCTAGCTGTCTCCCAGGGAGTTCATCGCATGACCCATGGAGTAGTAAAGTTGTGTAAACTGAAAGGAATAAGGAATCAAAATGTTTGGTTAAGTTCTGTCTCATTTGGGTGTTCAGTCAACAGACACTTAAATACTACTCCTCACAAACACTGTTGCTGAGCATGCAGGATGAAGCAACCCCGCACTCAAGACCAGGCCATGAGCAATGAGAGAAGCCGCAGTTCTTCTGTTTCCAGTCTCTGTCCACCCTCAAAGAGTGTTCATGTCTACAACACAGATTACTTTCGGGAAGATCCCAGCCCCACCACATGCAGGATTTTCTGAATTCATGTAATCAAATGTGAGTATCAAGATGCTGACTCCCTCCCTTAATCTCTTACCTACTGTTGCTGTGAAGGGAAAATACCCCAATTTTAGTGATGAGAGGTAGAGCATAGACGATAGCTCTAGCCAAGCCAAAGAGCGATTTTGACATTCCTGACAGTAAACTAGAATGGTGACTTAAATGTACAGGACTTCAAGGAACCTGGGGACAAAGGTATTTCTCCTTGGACCTGCATTTCTGTGCAAAGCCTCCCTACCCGTATGCTCCATCACTCCTTGATAGCTATTATGCCTTCAGTATACCCAACTTATCGTTTCCTACCCCAGTGTTCATTATAAAATGCCCTTAATCTTGGCATATTGGTGCATACTTACAAGACAGACACTCATGGGATAGAAGCAGGAGGAACAGAAGCTCAAGGTCATTCTTGGCTATGTCAAAAGTTCAAAGCTAGCTTGTGCTATATGTAACTGTGCCCCCTACCCCCCCAAAAAAAGGTGTCTTAGCTCTAGGTCCAGTAAAGGTACTTTGCGTTTCCATATGTGTCTGCTGAAGGGACTTGTCTAAGACTTGGTCCTTTATCATCATGGTATCTGAAATAACTCAAAAATGCTTTTAATAAATTCCTGGCTCTGAAGAGTTCCAGTTAATATGTTCAAGCCGTACTGTCCATCTCCTGTGTTATACATGAATATGATCAATGGATGTACAGACATGAGATTAATAAATCAAATGAGAAATACATCTGTCATTTAGACAGATGTTACCTGAAAGCACTTCATGTTTCACATTTCCTCTACATCAATGCTTTAAAAAAAAAAAAAAAAGTACCAACACCAAAACATTGTCCTTCTGGGTTTTGTTGTTTTGTTTTGTTTTGACCAGGATAGTACATGAGAAATGATATTTGTACTTTTAATTTGTGCTTTTATTATCGTAAGGATGGTTGTGTATTTAAACAACATTGTACCAGGTTATCATGTTTCTCCTGAAAAGTGGCTTCACACCACTTGTTCACCCTTGAACTTCTCAGGAAATATCATCAATGGATTTTGTTTCATTTTACCTTTTTGCAGTGCTAGGATGGCATCTTTAGTGGTAGAATATGTGACTAACTTTCATATTTTTTTAAATTTGTAATTTTTAAAAAAAAAATATTTAGTTGTGTGCATGTTCCTACCATGGCAGGCACTAGAAGGTCAGAGGGTAGCTATGAAGTCAGCTCTCTCCTTCCACTTTTATGTGGGTTTGAGGGATCAAACTCAGATCATTGGGTTTGCATGTGTGAGCATGTACACATGTATGTAGGTGGCTGCAGAGGACAGATTCCCTGGAGTTACAAGTGGTTGTAATTCACCTGTGGTGGGACCTGGGAACCAAGTTCAGGTCTTCTGCAAGAGCAGTATGTACTCTTACCTGCTAAGCCATCTCTCAGGCATGGAAATTGGATTTTTTTATTATTATTTAGTATTATTATTAAATCACTTTATAGCCTGATCCCAGGCCCTTCTCTTCTCCTCCCAGCCCCACCCTCGTGCCTCCTCCCCCCATTCATCCCTCTCCTTCTCAGAGAAGGAAGCCCCCCAAGGGGTACCAACCCACCCTGGTACATTAAGTTACAGCAGTCCTCCCACTGAGGCCTGATAAGGCAGCCCAACTAGGGAAAATGATCCAGAGGCAGGCAACAGACTCAGAGTCAGACTCTACTTCCATTGTTAAAGGACCCACATGAAGACCAAGCTGCACATCTGCAACATATGTGTAGGGGATCTAGCTCCAGCCTATGCATGCTCTTTGGCTGGTGAGCCCCCATAGGCCCAGTTAGTAGGTCTTCTTGTGTCCTTGACCCCTTTGGCTTCCTCTCTCCTTCCTCCCACTCTTCACAAAATTCCCCAGGCTCAGCCTATTGTTTGGCTCTGGGTCTCTGCATCTGTTTCCATCAGCTGTTGGATGAAGCCTACCAGAAGAAAGTAAGACTAGGTTCCTGTCTGCAAGTATAGCAGAGTATCATTAATAGTGACAGTGGTTGGCTCTCTCCCTCGGGGGGGTCTCAAGTTGGGCCTTCATTGGTTTCCCATTCCCTCAAATCTGCTCCATCTTAATCACATCTTGTAGGCAAGACAAATTTTGAGTCAGAGCTTTATGGGTGAGTTGGTGTCACCTTCCCTCCATTGGAAGTCGAACCATGGCTACAGGAGGTGGTAACATCAGGCTCTTTAACCCCTGGTGGTAAGCTAGGGTCACCCCATTAGACTCCCAGGAGCTTCCCCTGTCCCAGACATGACCCCACACCGATTTCTGTTCTCATTCCAGGTCCCCCCACTGCCCTCTCCCCATACCTGATCCCTTCTCCCACCCAGTTCCTTCCCTCCATCTACTTCAGATGTCTGTAACTTCCTGGTCTGAGTGAGAGTCAGGGATCCTCCCTGGGCCCTCCTTGGCTTCTTTGGGTCTGTGGGTTGTAGCATGTTTATCCTGTACTTTATGTCTAGTATCTACTTATAAGTGAGAACATACCAGCCAGGCACAGTGGCGCACACCTGCAATCCCAGCACTCTGGGAGGCAGAGGCAGGTGGATCTCTGTGAGTTCGAGGCCAGCCTGTCTACAGAGTGAGTCCAAGACAGCCACGCTACACAGAGAAACCCTGTCTCAAAAAAACAAACAAACAAAATAAGTGAGTATATACCATGGGTGTCTTTCTGGGTCTGGGTTGCCTCACCTGGGACAATCTTTTCTAGTTCTATCCATTTGCCTGATGTCTTTGTTTTTAATAGCTGAGTAGTATTCCATTGTGTAAATGTACCATTGTTTCTTTATCCATTATTTGGATGAGGGACATCTAGGTTGTTTCCAGTTTCTGATTATTATAAATAAAGCTGCTATGAACATAGCTGAGCAAATGTCCTTGTGGTATGGTAGAGCATCTTTTGGGTATATGCCCAGGAGTGGTATAGCTGGGTCTTGAGGTAGAGCTATTCCTAATTTTCTGAGAAAGCACCAAATCGATTTCCAAAATGGTTGTACAAGTTTGCACTCCCACTAGCAATGGAGGAGTGTTCCCCTCACTTCACATCTTTGACAGCATGTGCTGTCACTTGATTTTTTGATCTTAGCCATTCTGACAGGTATAAGATGACATCTCAGTCATTTTGATTGCATTTCCCTGATGATTAAGGACGTTGAACATTTCTTTAAGTACTTCTTGGCCATTAGAGATTCCTCTCTTGAGAATTCTGTTTAGCTCTGTACCCCATTTTTTTTAAGGTTTACTTATTTATGTATGAGTGTTCTATCTGTATGTATACCTGCATGCCAGAAGAAGGCATCAAATCATATTACAGATGGTTGTGAGCCTGCATGTGGTTGCTGGGAGTTGAATAAGGTGAATGGGTGAGTAAGTTGAAATGGGTGAATAAGGACTACTGCAATCCTGTACTCAGCCACCAGGGAGTTGAACTCAGGACCTCTGGAAGATCAGCCAGTGCTCTTAACCACTGAGCCATCTCACTAGCAATGTACCCCATTTTTAAATTAGGTTATTTTGTTTGTTGGTACTTAATTTCTTGAGTTTTTTATATATTTTGAATATTAGTCCTCTGTTGGATGTAGGGTTGGTGAAGATCTTTTCCCATTCTGTAGGCTACCATTTTGTCCTATTGACAGTGTCCTTTTCCCTGCTGAAGCTTTTTGGTTTCATGAGGTTCTAGTCATACTCGGTCACAAAGCAAGTCTTAACAAACACAAGAAAATTGAAGTAAAACCTTGTATTATATCTGGCCACCGTAGATTAAAGCTGGACTTCAGAAACAACAGAAAGTCTACAAACTCATGGAAACTAATCAACTTTCTATTCGATGACCACTGGGTCAGGGAAGAAATAAAGAAAGAAATTAAAGGCTTTCTAGGATTTAATGAAAGTGAAGGCACAACATGCCATACTTGTGGGACACAATGAAATGCTCAGCTTTGCTCTGAGCACTAAGTACTTTCATAAAGAGGTTGGAAAGAGCTCATAGTAGCAATTTAAAAGCATACCTAAAAGCTCTAAAACAAAAAGAAGCAAACATACCCCAAAATAGACAGCAAGAAATAATCAAACACAGCGCTAAAATCAATAAATCAGAACAAAAAGAACAATACAGAGAATCAACAAAACCTGGAGCTCATTCTTTGAGAAAATCAGCAAGATAGACAAACCCTTTGCTAAAGTAACCAAAAGGCAGGACTGGCTTTTAAATGGGTGAATAAGGACTACTGCGATCCTGTACTCAGCCACCAGCTTATCTCTGGCTCTTCTTACTGTCTTTGAGCTATTTCAGACTGTGAACTTTAGAAAATGATTAATCCAGCCCAGAGCAAAGCAAATTCTTTTCTATGGTTGTCTTGATTATTGCCAAGTGACAGGCTTCATTCACCTTTTATAATTTCAACTTACAATTCTGTTTTTAATGGCTTTGAGAGTCTCTGAGCCAAATGTACATCTTGTTTCTCCATCACTGAGCTAAGTGAGATCTTGGATATAAGTTCATCCTGCATTTATTTATTTATTTATTTTGGTTTTTCAAGACAAGGTTTCCCTATGTAGCCTGGTTGTCCTAGAACTCACTCTGTAGACCAGGCTGTTCTTGAACTCAGAGATCCACCTGCCTCTGCCTCCCGAGCACTGGGATTAAAAGCATGTGCCACCACTGCTTAGCTCTGCATTCATTTTTAAACACGTGATTGCATCTTGGCTTCAGTTGTCACTGAGGAGGCCTTTGCCTCTCCAGTGTTCCAAACTCTATTAACTGGTGAAATGAGTCCTCTGTGTATGAAGTTGGAAATGTTTCTCTCTACTTTGTGCTCTTGTTTAAAACATTACTCAGAGACACATCATATGGTCCTGTTTTGACATCAAATAATTTTTTCTTTCTGCTTTTGCTTCATTTTTTTCGAATACTACGTTTCAAAAATCAAGGTCTCGTGTGGTTCAGGCTGTGGAGCTAAGGGTAATACTGAATCTCTGGTCTGTTGCCTTCATCTGCTCATTGCTAGGATTACAGGTGAGTACCACCATGTCTGGGTTTTTGTTGCGGGTGACTTAAAGAAGGTTTCACTCACATTAGGCAAGCACAGTTTAAAACAGAATGTTGCACATCTGCAAATCTCTGCTCCTCCTCACCTTACCCATCAATTCCTTCCCTTCTAGTTTTAATCAAGCCAATGTGTATTCAAACACTAAAATCATGTCTGAAATATCAACACTAGGTGTTTGGTACATCAATGCTTGTTGTCTGCTCTCAGACAAGGTATGGCAAGACCTGGCTTAGAATATGCTCAGTGAAAGGAACTTACTGAACTGAACTATTTGCTTTGTGTTGTCTTAGAAACACCATTAAACATGTACCCTATGTCCACTGCAATGTGACCAAGGAGCCACCATGGAACAGGCTTAGCCTGAATAGTCTTTCTGCTTTGTCACAGAATAACTTTCTTTAAAAAAAGTTGAAAACTTCTTTACAGTCATGATCAAGAATACTTTTATTTAATTAGCTTTATTGAAGTAAAAGTCATATATCAGAGCCATATAAAACCTGAACTTGAGTGGCTTTCTGCACATACTAGAGGAAAGCAACCATCACCACAAATCCAATTCAGAACAATTCTCACTCCAGAAGACTTTCTGCTGGCTCACAGCATCCCACACTCTTCCTTCATCCATACTCCCCTTTCTTTTTCTACAGTGTTGCTTATTCTGGAAATGGCCTAAAACTGGACCCACGCGACCTGTCAGTTACTCTGACTGTGTCTTGTCACAGCAGATTGTTCTCTGTGATGCACACCCCGTTGTGACAGGCGTCTGGGATGCACTTTTGTGAGTGACCCTGCTGTGAACATGTGCACCTGACTTGGGGCACCTCTGCTTCCCTTTCTCTGAGCGCACATGCCCAGAATTAAAAGGGCTGAGCCAGCGTCCATACTGGATTCCCTCCCCTCCCCCGTACATATGGCCTAAGGACAATCTGAAGGATGAGATCCACTCTTCCCCTCCCCCTCTCTCTCTTTCTTTTATTTTTTTTTTAAACAGGGTTTTTCTTTGGCTGGATTTGCCTAATAGACAAAGCTCTTTGGCCAGAAAGTCCCCAGAATTCACTTGTCTCTACATTTCAGCACTGGAACTACAAGTGCACAACACCTTGCCTGATCATTTTTATATGGGTTCCGGAGGTCAAACTCAGGTCCTCAAAAATCACAGGAAGCACTTTGCCATCTCCTAAACCCTTGTTTTGTATTCCTGCCAGCAGTGGGTGAGGACGCTGGCTTCTCTACATGTTAAAAGTGCTGCTTAGAGTCTATGCTTTGTCCTCTGTGGTTTTGGTTCCCATGCTTTTCCCTACCCGCAGTCACCTGGCACCATCATGCTGTCTCACAGTATCTATCCTTGTCCTCCGTCCATCTCTTCATGTGGGCATTGTAAGTTCTCTGATGATGGGGAGGGTGAGCACACCATGCGCACCTGTTTAGCACAGTAGATAGAGAGTAGATTTTCTATCCTAGGTGTGTCTGTGTGATGGCTAATTTTCCTTGTTAACTGGACTTAGTTCATTGCTTTAGAGAGTATTTATAGAGGGAAGGATGAGCTTCTTGGATGTGGGTAGAACCATTGGACAGGTATAGGTCCTTGACTGGATAAATGGGAAAGTGATCCGAGCAGTGGCATTCCTCTCTGCTTCCCACTCGACTAGAAGCTTCATACTTCTGCCGCAGTGCCTTCCCCGTGTCATGAGGGACTGAAACCTTGAACCATGAGCCAAAATAAAGCCTTTCTTAAGTTGCTTTGTCAAATATTTTCTCCAAGCAACCAGAAGTGTAACTGCAGTGCATAGGAAGACAAGGACAAGTAGAGGTCAATAGTACCTGAGGTTCCTGCATCCCTCGTCTGTGGGCGAGACTAAGGGAGGTGACTGAACAACAATCCTAGCAGGTGTGAGCTGGGGTCTCTCAGTGTGAAATGTATTTTTTGAGGGCTTTTGCATTCATGCTGTATCTTCTTTTGTCCTTGGTTTTCATCTTTTCTATACTGGTAAGGACAGGTGTGAGATCCACCAAAGGAACACACTTTCAGGAGCTGCGGTGTTACTGTTGGCCTCTAGATCTTACCTTGTGTGTTTGGGATTCTGGCCATTCCATTCACTGGTAAATCCCATCCTTGACTCCTGCCAAGCACAGCTCTCATTGAATCTTTGCTCTTGACTGCTTTAGATTCCCATCCTTGTTTAGTCACTATTGGTCTTCTCTAGATTGTTTGACTTACCCTGTATCTGAAGGGTGGCAAAATACACTGTGTGAAATGCTTTACTTCTGCATAAGGGTTGGGTGCAAAAGAAAAGAATGTTTGTTTGTTTGTTTGTTTTTAAGATTTCATTTATTTATTTATATATTTATTTATTTTATGCATTTATATTAGTGCTTCATCTGCATGTGCACCTGCATGCTAGAAGAGAGCAGTTAAGGGTATAGATGGTTGTAAGCCACCATGTGGTTGCTGGGAATTGAACTCAGGACCTCTGGAAGAGCAGACAGTGCTCTTAACCATTGAGCCATCTCTCCAGCCCCAAAAAGGACATTCTTATCACCCCTCTCCTCTTAAAACCAGAAGAATGAAACTCCCTTGAGAATGAGGCCCCGCCCCCACCTCAAGAAGAACCTCCTCAGCTTGAAACAGCTAACTGCATGAGGTCTTGATCTCCATCTTTTCCCAAAGCTCTCATCTTCTGCCAGCCACCATCAACAGTCCCTTTCCAACCCACTTGTTGCTCCACATCACACTTGGGTCTTGCCGGTGATTTGTGTGAAATGCATGCATGCTCATCTCCCTGTGGGTCTGTCTTTCCTAGCCTTAGAGGTCGCAGGTAAATTTTTGCCTTGTGTATCCCCTCAAGGTTAATCCTTGTCACATATATAGTTTGAGGCCAGTTTGGAATATGTGAGACCCTGTCTCAATAGTAATAGTTGTAAGTTTATATTACTTATAAATTAAAGTGTTTGATGAGACACATTAATTTTATGTGGCTGTGACTTTAAAAAAAATTTTTTTTACACAATATGGTTACCATAAAAATCTATAGTTCTGTAACATCCTGTTTCCCTCTCACAGCATTTTTGCCTTTTGGAGTTTGTGGTTTAATGCAGTAACACTCACTGTCTGTGAATTTTCACACCTCCAAAACTTACCTCTCTAATCAGCAAACTCCACACTATCTGGACATTCAGAAGCAGATGAGTCTCCAGCCTTCCCCGCTGCAGCCCCACTCCATGGACCCTGCCTTCTGCAGTCCCTGGGTGAGCTGTGTTGTGTGGGTTTGAGCAGCTCTAACTACATTACAGTCACTCCGTTTGTCTCTCTACATATTAATGTCTTGTCGATTCGATTGGGTTAAGAATTCTTAACCTGAAGGTCAAGGTAATTCTGGGCATAAGGCACCTATAGAAATTTATGTAGTTTGTCCTGCACATTAGCATATGGGCCCATCATTTCCTTTCCTGGTAATACAACTGTGGTCCACAGAGTGGCAGCACTTGGGAGTTGGTTAATGATGCTTATGCTGAAGCTGAGGCCTCCAGACATCAGGTTTGTGCTCCTCTAAATTGGATGTATTTGTATCAGTCTGGCACAGCAGATGGATTAGAAAATGGACTTTGCAATTAAACCAACCTGAGTTTGAGACTGAGCTCTGTCGCTCACCAGTTAAGCACATCTAAGTACATTATTTGAATTGAATTGTCTATCCTTTGATTGTCAGACCCAGGCTATTGGTTGCTAGACTAAGTGAAATGTTAGAATACAGCCACTTGTAGGCAGTGTCCTGTCGTGGGTTTGAAGCACCGGGAAGGTGCAAGCTGCTCATCCGTCTCAGGCACACTGACCTAACTGCCTGGACGCTGGCCTAGGCTGCTTATGGCAAGACTATCACTTTGGTGCACTGTCACTTAACTGTTCCTCAGTTGGAACCTTATGAACCCAACTGTTAGGCTAAAGGTCTAGAATCAGAGTTGGTGTCTGAGGGTTGAGATTTCTGTTTGTTTTAGCTGAGGACAGACAGGTAAGCTTGTTCATAGAGACAAAGACAAACTAAGGTGAACAGAACGTTTTGGGATGACTGTTGGAAGCTTCAGAATCCTACAGTAAGTTCAAGCTTAATCCATCTCATCCCAGTTATGATTTCACTACAGGATGGCAGTGATGAAACCACACAGAAAACACAGATGATGCAGATGGGTTAATGTTGGCGTGAAAGCCACAGACTGGTGAAATAGCACCACCTGCCATGCCAAGTGAAAACAGGATGGCCCTGACTGCCCAGCATTCCAGTCAAGAGCGAGCACGAGAACATGACTTCATCCTCTTCTGAAAAATGATGCACGTAATCCAGTATAAATGTTGTTAATTTTTGTTTTTTACATTTATGTGTGTGAATGAGTTGCCTGCATAGTACGTGCCCCAATAGCATGCCCGGTGTCTGCAGAAGTCAGAAGTTACAGATGCTTGTGAGCTGTCCTGTGGGATCAAACACATGTGCCCTTAACCAGCTCCTACACTGGCTCATGGTCACCACAAGCAGCACACAGCTCCTGGCCCACCCTCAGGTGTAGCTGAGTGTGTCTGCAACAGGACACTGGACTAAAGCAGATTATTGGCCAGAGTTGTTTTTTTTTTTAAATACATTTATTAACCAATGTTAACACAGTAAATGAAATCTATATATTGCTAGTCAGAGCAGCTTACAAAATGCCAGAATGCATCATAGAACTGGACAGCCACGATGGGTACTTACAATGTGCAGAGTGGCTAAACTCAACACTTTGATAGAGCTTTATGATTGCAGAAAATTTTTAATGATTCCTAAAACAATCAATTGTAATTTTACCTAAAACTTTTACAAAACCAGGCCACAATCTCTTTTTTTAATTGCTTTTTTTTTTTTTTTAACACACAGTTTTCACACTGTAGTAACTTGGAAATGTGCAGCCGTGTTGACAGAGACAAGAAGCCAAAGTAACAGGAACCTCACTTTCATGCAGCTATCAGGTAAATAGTACATACTCTGGAATGATTTTACACCAAAAATATTCCCACAACAACTTGCTTTCACAGGGGTGGATCGAAGTTTGAAAACCTGAAAACAATCAAAGACTCTTAAGTGTCCTTGTTAGGGCAGCGCAGCAGCAATGGTGGTTCTGTGGCAGCGAGGAGGGAGAGGAGGTGCCAAGCTACTGCAGTTACTGCGTAGCCTGGGAGGCGGTGACGGGCTACCGGTGGTCTGTACAAAGAGCGCGCTCCGTCTGGCAGTAGTTACCACCGTCTGCAACAGCAATCGACGCCAGGTGCAGGAGGCACAGACAACTCCTTACTTTCATCTTTAGAGTGACCCTGATGGACCGGAGAAAACTGTCTTAAAGGCTTTTCTCCCGACTCTTTCACTTCTGTTGTAAGTAATTGCTTTAATAAATATCAAAGGTCTAAATAAATATTTACAAATTATTTCTCTAACCTCAAAAAAAGAATAACTAAAGGATAAAGTAGGAATTTGGTTTGGTCTATGATCGGTCTTGGAGAAAAAACTAACTGTGAGATAGTTTTAAAGAAATTTAATTTTCCTGGTTGTCTTTTATATATCTATGTATATAAAAAATGTTATTCAACTATCGATCCATTCCTACCAGTAATGCTTCTTAACCAGACATCCCGCAAAATACAGACTTTGTACAAATCACGTTATCTTTAATACAAGAAAAGTAACATGCATTATTCACTGGGTACAGTGATGGAGTTCGTTAGTAGCAATGACCCTTCCCTATAACACAGCGGCTTCTGTGACACGTTAAGTGCTTTCTCTCTCCGAGTAGTAATCCACGAGAGGGGACGGGGGAGGTTAGGGTGGCACCGGGGAGGGAGGGGCTCAGTTAAGAAACTCGTATGCCTCAGCTGTAACTCCACGGTCTGAGTACAGGTAGTTTTTGGCTTTGATTTTTGTTTATGCTGCTGATTTTGTTACAAGCACTCATGTCAGGACAAAGATGAAATGTGCAAACTTTAAAATTTAAATATTCATTTTTCTCTAAGATCCAGCTCAGTAAAAGATTACCCCATTTTCCCTGCAATTTTAAACTACAAGATCAAAGCTAATAATTTGTTATAAAAGTTATATATTGAAAAGAAATAATGAAAACACAATGGGAAATATTTAAGAAAAAATATGCAGGGCTAGCCCTGCTGTGTCAACCCTGTTCCCTATATTCAATCACATGCCGCCAGCACGGCCACAGGCATGCCTGTGAACAGTGAGCAAGCTGCACAAAACCAGCTCCGCAAGGTCACGGCCAGGTCACGGCCAGGTAGTCTGTTTTCTTCTGAAGCATCTGTCGCTCTTACATTCAGCTCTGTTCTGTCTCTGTTAGACTCACTCGTATTCACCTGTTGGGTTTTTTTTTCTATTTTTTTTTTAAGATCTGTTGTTTAAAGATTAAAATCTCTGTAAAACCTAAAAATGTTTTAAAATTTGCTGAAAATGCAACAAATCCTCAATTAGAATTTATTTAGAATAATACCCTCCATTGATGTTACTTCAGCCCCCGGAAAATGCCGGAGGAGCATTAACAAAAGATTTAAACTACTGTGCAAAATTTCACCACGAAAAGTGTTTAAAGGCTGGTGCAAAATGGGAAGCAAATTCTAAACAATTTTGGCTTCTTGGAAACAAAAACTGCTGCGTGTGAGGGTGGCAGGCAGGCTCATCTCTTCCGTCGGCAGGTGCGCTTGTGCTCTGCGTGCCAGTGCTCCTGCTGGCACTTGATGGAGCAGTAGGACGTGTTCCAGCAGCAGTGGTACATGGCCTCCTCCTCACAGTTGTAGCACTGCAGGGAAGGAGGCACACATGAGACTGGAGGACGGCTCAGGGCCCGCTATGCTTCTAGGCTTGCAAAGCTCTCTCTGGCTCAGGCTAGCCCACAGACGAAATGGGCACCGAATATTTTATGTGGAAGGCCAGAAACCCATGGCGTGAGGGCTCTGGCGTCTTCCCAACACTGCATCAACCCGGGTCGCTATAGGCTCATTCCCTCAGGTCCAGCATCAAATGTTCCTCCCCTCATGCGGCTCTTCCCTCATGTTCTCGACCAGATCTGACTCCTCAAGGAAGGCATCTGCAGTTCTGTTCTCCCACACACCACATCCCTCTACTCTATACTTATGATTGACAGCCAGCGCTCTGGTCTCCATCCCTACCTCATTTGGACATTCATTTGCAGTGGGGGTACCTGAGTTTAAATGAAGTGCCTCCTATGTTTTAGGAAGCACAGCAATAATGTAGAGCCACCCACAGGCCTGGAGATACCTTTTCTAGCCCTATCTTTCAGTAAAAGTTCCCACCACAGACAGCTAGGTCAAAGAGGCCTAGGGCTAAGGCCAGACTGTTAGAGATGGAAGAGAAAATGAAGGGGAAGTTCTTCCTTGGACTTCTGTTGTAGATACCTGCAAGGAGCATGGGAGCACAGCAAGGGCAACTGGCTGTGCTTACAACCCCCAAGCCTACAGCGGTCCTCTGCACCCGGGCTGACAGTGGCCGAGATTCTCAGAGGGGGACCCAGAACACTCTCCTACACTGGACTGGTAACTCAACCTTCCAGTTTTCTTCTTGGCTACCTATTTGTTTTATTAGCTATCAAAATTAGTATTTTGAGTTTTGTGATTTTGCTGCATCAACAATGGCAGCTCCTGCCATATTATTGCTGGGAAGGTAGAAGGGCACTTGGGTAAGTCACTCAGGTCAGAATTTAAATCTTGGTTGTGTGACTACAGGCTAAACTTGTTTATTTCACTTCCCGGTCTCCTTAACTGCCCTGTCCTCATCCTTTTCCCTACAGATACTCTTGGAGGACCCAGGTTTCCCAGCATGCACCTCACTCTTCAGTTCTTATCTCATGACATCTGGCATTTGTGTGTGTTCTGATCTGTTGCCCTGTACTATCTCTTCAGTGGTGGAAGAAAACATTCTAAGCAGAAAGCTAGGGGTTTGGATCCTGGCTTAGGATGACCCCACCTCTCACTGGGGCTTTATCAATAGTCAATGTCAGAAGCCTTCAAATGCCTTGTCTAAAAGGTCAGAAGCACACATAGCGCTCCTGCCTGTGACAGCTAAGAAGCACAGCTGCAGTCCTCCAGCAGGCCCTCTTCTCATTTCCTCCTGACTTTCTGTGAGCATACAGTCATGTCTTCAATAAATCTAGTGTCTTCTGTAAGACAGAATTGCCAGCCTGGTGTCTAGGCCTTCTGAGGCCTGCTTGACCACACCTAACACTCAGCTGTGTCCTTAGCCAGCAGTTCTCACCAAGCTATCTACACAGGCTTCTGCATATGTGCTCAGATGCCCTTGTCACTCTTGCTAAGTCTTTATAACAATTTTTTCTTACCATAGACTTCATGAGAACTTTACCTATATTTACAGAATCTTCATAATAGGAGCTGGGTAAAAGGGGGAATTATTGTGAAATGCTTTATGGAATATCCTCTAAATTGAAAGCAAGTTAGGAGCTTAAGGGGGAATTGTTCCCAGCAGGTAGTTCCCTCAGGGAATATGGGGCTAAGAAAGCAGTGCAGGGCCTCTAGCTCAGGGGGAGGAAAGACTCAGAAACAGGACTTGGTGACACTTGCAGTCAGGTTGAAGGGAGGGTGCTTGCTGAGGAACAGCATGCTCTTACTATGAGCAAGAGGAAGCAATTTCTGTAAACTACCACAACCCAGGCATCAGGTACAGGGACACCGGCGGTTAGGATGCATCTGAGGCCCTTCAGCTTGGACACTATTAAATGTCGCCAGGTCAAAGTTGATAGCGACACCCTGCACAACACAGTGTCTGTACTGCTGGAGAAGTTGCAGTGACTGCAACAGCAGTGTTCTGCCCGTGAGGGCTTTCCAGACATCCCTGAATGTTTTGGAGTCACAGTTACTCTTTTAGGGGGCCTGTCTGCTGACCTCACAGCAGGTGACACCCCAGGGACAGCGGGGACAGTACACTACTCACCCACTGCTTCTTCTTGGTCTGAGAAATGAGCTGCTTGTGCTGTGTCGCTAGCTTCTTGATCTCCTCTACAAATTCTTCCTTACACTTTTCCTTCACCTGCTTACACTTTCTGTCCATCTCACCCTGCATGTTGGTTACAGCTTTATTTACAGCTTGTCTTTTTTCTTCTTCCATTTCAGAACGCAACTGAAATGAAGACAGTGACAGACAAGACAGCACATAAGCAAAGCCTTACTACGGGGATTAGGCTCTGTTCCCACTATTTCAGTACACACAAAAGCTGTTAGCAAGAAAGTGTTACTAATGATAACACTATAAGGAATATTGGCCCAGGCGCTCCTGTGAGAAGCTGTTCCACTCTCTACCGCCCCCCAGCAATGCGCAGCCCCACCTTTTCCAGCGCTTCGCGGACCACTCTTTCTGTTTCACGTTTGTGGTCCGACTTCATTCTGTCTTTAAAGTCATTAAAAATTTTGGTGTATTTGTCGTGGCACATGCTCTGACAGACGCCATCGCTAGTCGTCTGGGTGCTTCGATGCAGCATCCTTGGGGAAGAGGCACTTAACTTCTTGGTCTGGGTTGACACAGACACCTTCTCAATTGGCTGAGGCATTGTGGGGATTTCCTGGCTGGAACTTACTGCTTCTGTTTCTGGCTCTGGTTCCTAAAGAAGCAAAACAGGCCAATATAACTCTCCCCGACTCAGTTAAGATAAAAATTCACTGCATGCTCCCCCCCCCCAAACTGCTGTTACCAAGCAGGTAATTAATCTGGTGTCTTGATATATTTGATCACAAATAAATCCTCCCCAAACCCATCCAGTGAATGAAAAATTACACAATTAATAGCTTAAGAAAATTCTAAACAAAAATTTCATTTATAATTTGCCTATATATTAACACGATGGATCTTAACTTTTAAAGTAAACTAAAGTTTTTAATTTGTAAAATATAAAATCATTATCATCTTATAGTCATTTCCTAGAGTCCTAAGTCACACCTCAGTGAAATCTGTCTGGCATGTACCCAGATTTACAATTTTACAAATGCTTGGTTCATACAAAAAGAAAGCTTGACCATGGTCTCCTTGTTTTAGTGCTGGCATGACTGGTTTGTCAGACAACTGTTCTGTTACACAATGCCATGAAAAACACCAGGTTCTCGGGAAACGCAGCAGCACCCTGCTTGCTCCCCGGACTCTGCTCCACGGCTGCTTACTGGGGACGGAGACTGTGCACTCGCGTGCTGGTCGAGCAGCAGTCCACAACGACAGGAGTCGGGAGACTGGGCCTTAACTTGACGGGTATTACTTGTCTGTCTTGAGCGTACTTTGAGACTCTTTCCTCTTTCGATTGCCACCTGGACACTGTGAGGTGGGCAACTTACTTCCTTTTTGGGCTCCACACTCTGATTACGTCGTCCTTTCTTTGCTCTTGGTTCTTGAGTGACCTTCAGCTGTGGGCATTATAAAAGTAATATCTTATTATTTGGCACACTAGGAAATACCTCTGTGTTGAAAATACTTGTAGTGGCCCGCAGGAGAGAAGGGAGTCCTTCCGTCCACTCAGCAGCCACCTGCGTCGTTATTGCTGTGGATTGCTGGTGAAAGCCAGTGGACCTGCAGAACCGAGCAGCGCACTTACTCTCCTCCCACTGGCCGGGTCAGGCTCCAAGTCGCTTCTACCCACTCACATCTTTGCACTGGTTTGGTTACTTGTGCAGAGAACTTTACACATGTTTGTAGGAAAGGGAAAGAAGATGTCAAAACCTGTTTATGACAGTGAGGAGTAAACATGGAGATTTCTGCATTGAAAAATCAGAATGAGCAGGACCTTACCGAGACAGTGGTGCCTCACCTGTTCATTGCTGGTGGAGGAGATACTGGATTCTGCCTCTTCCTCACCTCGGTCCTCATTCTTAGACTTCCAGAACCTTCCTTCGCGGAGGAACCGCTGATGCAGTTCCAGCTCATCACAGGCCTTTTTCCAGCCCATGCTGCGCTTCACATGCAGCCGGTGAACATTGACCGTGATATCCTGAATGTTTTCAGAAGGGATCCAGGCCCTGTGGGAGCATTGGGAGGTGTAGGTAGAAACAGTCACAGTGCTGAGGACGGTTAAGAGCGTGGTGTGTACTCTGCCTACTGTGAAGAGTATCTGCAACAACTTGACAAAGGCTGACCCTCAGAGCTTGACAAACTCTTAGCCAGCAGACAGAAGGTAAGGAGCCAGTTCCCTGGACACAGTGACTCCCTCACAGTCCTCTTTAGTCAGCTCAGCTTGCCACTGTTCATAGAGACATTCTTTTTAAAACATGTTATCTGTTGTCTTAGATAATGTAAGCTAGCAGGACCCATCTAGCTATATGCTGATCAGCATTATGGACCCATTTCAAAATGCACAAAGTTTTCAAAATGGGCACACAAACATGCATGTGTACCCATGCAGCAGCACGTGCACGCGTGGGCACGTGCACGCACACACACACAGAGACTGCTAACCGGAAGTCCCTGATACATGCTGCCTCTGCCTTATGACTGAGCTGAAGAGGTGAGAGGAGGCGAAGGTGATACAGAACATGGAAGTCAGGTGCCCTGTTGCACAGGGCCAGTCAAGAAAAGCATACAAGTGAGTCCTGCAGTGAGGGCTCTGTGACAAAGTGTGCACAGTGGGCTGGTCACCCCCAGGATGGATGTTCCTGCCCTCACATTCTCAAAATAATTTAAAACATTTTTACGCATAGGTTTCAGTTTAAGTAAACATTGGGTACCCTGAGCCAAAAGTACACATGTCCTACAACTTAAGGCTAGTATAATAATAGGGTAAAGATGTGTAAACCAATTCTGTGACTTACTACTGACTCCACATTATCCAGCATCTTTCTTGCTGGCTCCCAACTAGGCTTATGCCATCTCCAGAAATTTATAGCAAAAAGGTCTGTCTGCCTTAAGGAAGATGACTGGCCCACTACAGAGGCCCCATGTGTCAGGCAAAAACTGGCTTCTCTGCCAAGCAAAATCAGCCTCATAGTCTAGGAGGAGGAGTCCGAAATCATTTGCGTTACTTTTTCTGTCTCCTAGGTGTAATGCAATATACTGTGAAAAGCACATTCCTCAGAACTAGCAACTAGTGCCTCCTCGTGAGCCATATTCTTTTGGTGCTTAAGTCATGTTTACTTTCTGTTTATTTTCAAGACATCAAATACTTTTAATAAGATGGAATTGTTACTCTGTGTTCTGAGTAATCACTCATGTTATATTCTATCTGGATCAATGATTCTGCATTACATGATAGAATAGCAAGTCTATTGAGAGGCCTGTCCATGTGAGAGTTGAAAAGGTTCTCCTCCCCATTCTTCTCACTTTGATCACTACCACACTACAAGCTAGGAGCTAGGCTTACATCTGTATGCAGCTTGCATGAGGAGTGAGGCCCAGCTTTCCCAAAGCCCAGGGGGCCTGGCCAGTGTGTCTGGATAGCAGTCACTAGAAGTCAGTGCAGAGACTTGGACACACATTCACAGATACTGACTGACTCCACTGGCATGTACACTATCCCCCCACCCCGTGAGAGCTGGAAACCTGCTAGATATGATATGCAAAGCTGTAATGATAAAACTTACGTCTTCATCAAGCTAAAATGTTCATATATTAAAATTGTTCATTGTGTCATTACTTGATGTCTGCTAAGTGTGTCTACATGAGTGAGAAAACAAAATATTTGAAGTATTCACAAGTTACATAAAATAAACAATAAACGGGGGGGGAGGGGAAGCACAGTCCTTTGTTTCCAAGCTTCTTGCACATGACTGACCTCTCTGCCCAAGACTCTGAGCCCAAAGGAGACATTCAGAGCACATACATGGCTGACTGTTAGCATGACTCCATTCCTTTAATATCTATGTAAGAGGAATCTTTTCTGGCTTTATTACTGGGTTCTTTGATCTGAGCCCTATGGGAAAACTCAAAACATTGAATTCACCTTTCTAATCCAAACGAACTAATGGTCACAAGCCTTAGGACAATACTGTTAACATCCTAATTTTTAATGTTCAATGTTGCTAGGGCCTTAATTCACAGTGACAACAGTAGTGTGTTATCCTATAGGTTGGTATCTTTTTATGAAATATGTGAAGTAATTTTATAGTCAGCTTCTTTGTTTGGAATACATACGTTTCATGTATCCACATATGTAAATTTTTAAGCTTTACAAACTCATGCCTGGGGTGGAGATGATGTGTGCTGTCCCTCTCCTCCACATTCACTGTGCTTGCCCACATTTTTTAGACTGATTCTATTATCCCAAATTAATTGGTTTTTGCCTATTAATAGGATAATGGAGCAGACTCAAATACCTATGCATCTTTATAGTGAGCAGCTGTGCCTGAGGACCCTCCCATGCCCTGCGTGACGGGTACAATCTTAGTACAAGCTTGTTCTGCACCTGAGGACCAAGCATCCTGCTGAAATGTTCTGTTTACAATAATACTGGAAAACTCACATAAATTATTACTAGCTGTAGATATGTGCTGAATTTGAAACGAACACAGAACTCCCTGTCTCTAACAGTAGTCACCTGCGCAGTCATGAGTACAGCTCTGGCTATGGCATGAGTCTGGGAATTACCTCTGGTGGTGATGGCCAAAGAAGCGAACATCAACTTGATTGTCTTCTTTCTGCATGACTTTGGCTGGCCAAAACCCAAAACCTTTCATTTTAGCCCAAACCAGCTCATGATTAGGTATCTGAAAATGAAATGTTATTTCTTTTAACATTGAACTACTTAAGTAAAGAAGCATGAATTGAATAAGACATAATCCATTAGATAATATTTCCTTTTAAGTATGAAGCATATACAAGTGTTTATTTTTTCTTTTGACATCAAGAAAAGTACCGACAATGCATATGTTTAAGAGAAAATAGAATTACAGACTATTTCCCAGATGAGGCAGAAATTGAGATAAGGTCACCTCTAGAGCCAAAAAGCCCTGGGCATGATAGTGGTGACAGAGTGTACTGACTTTGCTCCTGTGTCCAGTGTCACTTGGATATTTGTTAGAAAGGGGGAAATTTTAGGCCCAGAGACCGTTCTGATTGTGAGGTCTCCTGAGCCTGCCTGATGTCAGTATCACTGGGGATACCATTCTCAAACACCCAGAGGCTCTTTGCCATTGCATAGGAAATGATGGAGCTATAGACATAGGCAAAGCCACAGGTTTCTTGTTGAAAATGAGAGGAAAAGCAAAGACTCACTCTCCTGTTTATGAAGGGACCCAGTACATGGTCTTACTAAGTGCTTTATTTGAAATTCAAACTGAAAAATAATTATTGTTATTTTCTCATGTTTCAGTTGTGCATATTCATGATGATCACATGTACTATGTGATATAAAGAAATATATTTCACAGGTATTAGCATCCCTAAGTAAACAGGAAATAAATGTGGTCCAAACAGTTCTCTATCAACGAAAATCACAAAATTCCACATACGCAAGGATAGCAGAACCAGTTGTCGGGCCGTGCGTTTGACAGATAGAAGCAGTTCTTGCAAAGCTGCAGCTCATCCAGCTGAAAAGCAAAGCAACGGTGTGAGCCACACAGCACAAGTGATGCAGCTGCGTGGGATGACAGGGTGCGTTCTCAGCCCTTACTTAATCGAAATCCCTTAGTATAGCAGAAGGTCCTGCCATAGTTGGACTCTGCTACTCACAAGGGTGACAGTACCCCTTCCTTTGCTGTGCCCACTGCCATCAACAGCTAGCAGTGTTTGCTTCATAACTGTACAAACTACTCCTCTGTTTTCCTGTTGTCAGCCTGTCTTCAGAAGATAGCTCTCCATACCCTGAAGTCTATACCTACATCACTTCATTCCTTCTAACACTGTAGATATTAATAAGATTTTGTTTAATAACTAAAAAAGGAAAAGTCAAATTTGAAATAAACTGAAGAAATTAAACTCTGTATATGAAAAATTTTTTCAAAAACAGTAGTTTCAGGTGTTTGGCTTATATATGCATATAAACTGCTCTCTGCCTTAACTGGATGTGCCCATGAGCCCTGGTAGGTGGCTCATGTGAACCCACATCCCAAGATGTGGCTCTGGTTGCAGAACACAGCTTGTCCATGTCTCACCAGCTCACCAATATTCACATCAGCAACTAGCAATGCTTGAAAGTTACTTCTGTAAGTAATGTCTTTCATAAGTTTTTCCAGAAATATTTTATTTACTTTACTTTCCATGTATGCCAACCATAAAAATCAAATTACATTCAAAGGAAACGCCATAATTAAAATGAAGCAATGGAGGGCAGAAGCCTTAAAACTGGGATTATAGCAAAAGTTTAATTAGGAATGAATACTAAATACCTCATGACACGTGTCTTTATATAACATCCTTGCAATGTCCGCTTGCTCACTGTCTGCTGTAAATGAAGATAAACAACCTGTCATCAGTACTTTAGAAACTTCCACCATCAAGTCAAATAACTCTCCTGTCACCTATTTCAACTTACCCAAAGGAAACACATTCATCTCAAAACACACATTTTATATAATGTTCTGGTGGGAAAATAAGTTCCACAGGGCAACTTTCATTTCGCATACAACACAATAACTAATTCTCTAGGTAGAGAGTGATCTCTCATCTTAGAGAATGAGATCTTGGAGGGAAAATATCAGAATTAAATGAAGTGCCTGCAAAACCCTGTTAGTTTTCCAACCACATGCATTATCTTGTTAGCTAAGATAACGCATGTGGATGGAAATACAACATTCTACTGAGGATGTAGCTCAGCAGTACAGTGTGTAGGCTTGAGCCTCAGCACCAGGAAAAAAAAAAATGGTCAAAAGAATGCTTTCCCCGCACAGGGCACTAGCCACCACCTCCAAAAGCCACACCAGCAAGCAGCCATCAGTTTCAATTCCAGCACCATTACTCGTGTTGATTACAAGGAACTGTGACAGGTATTCTCAATGTGGAATTTAACATTCTCAAACTGTATACAAAAAGAAAAAGGACGGAACCTCCATAGAAGATCACTGTGTTGTGGAGAAGCAGCTGTGCATCAGCCTTGAATTCCTCATAACTCCGGTACTTCCCCTCATTCACCTTCTGCAGGGGTAAAGACAGAAGGACAGATGTGCTGTGAGTGACAGGACTTGAAAAGAGGACACAACAGAATCTGCCCAGATGATATCAGGACTCCTCTGCTGCCCCCACCAGAAGTGACAAGGCCACAGGGGGCACTGCAGCCACCCTATGAATTTCCCTCAGTGGACTTCACAGCTGTCACACCTCATCTGCAGTGGTGGTGGCAGCTGTTGCTGAGCTTTGCCAATAGGAGAGTAGGGCTACACATGCCTGCCATCTTCCTAACAGCTGGATAAAGGCTAAAAAAAATTGAGCTGTTAGCCTCCACAATGGTCACCAAACCTCTAAGATGTAATTCTGAGCTGGACCAGGCACTGGTTTGAAGTGAAGTCTCAGGTTCCTCGCTTTCTCTACATTAGCGGGAAAAAGGAAAGGACTTCCTTCAATGAATTCTTTATACCTCAGCCTTTGGTGGCAAAGAGGATTATAGAAGGACTTGCAGGGGTCTCGCCCTCCCCCCCCCTTTTCAAGTAGAATCTATATAGCTAAGTTACCTGGAAATAGCAAAAATAGCCTCGAAACCTCTAAGGAATGCTGTGCCCCACGCTCCTCCCATATGTCCCACCTCTTGGCTCCTGAGGCTTCTTTCCTGTGTAGTTCAACTGCCCATTCTTCCGTGAAAATTTCCATTTCTCCTAGGTTGTTACCTATATAGCCCACACAGAATGACAGTCCTCCCTGAGTTCCTGCCTCTGTGGAGCTGGGCTACTACACCAGGCACTGGACCTGGTCAGGGGCTTGCCCAGCTAAGTACACAGCCACAGCACCCCCAAAGCACCTCCTACTGAGTTCTGCTCTGAACCATGATTCATATTTTAGATTTTAAACAGGATTGCAAACTAGTAAGTTCATAAAAATCTTGTCTTTCTGTTAATTTTCCTTACAGGACTTCTGCTGATATTACACAAGGTGAAAGCATCAACCCAGATAGCATCAGCTCCTTTCACAGAGAGCCTAGCAGGATCCAAAATCCTTCATAGGAGAGATGATGGCAGTGGGGTCTAGAGGATTTTGGCAGGAAGAGGCTATAGGAGCCCAAGCACAGGGTGGGGAGTGGGGCTGGGTCCTTAGATCATCAAACCCTATAATGTAGCACAAAGACAAGAACAAATTCTGGGATATATGGCAGCACAAATTAGATTTGATAGATTTAATAAAAAGGATATAAAGTTGGATGTGCAGAGAAAAAGGTTGGATCTAGAAGGAGTTAGGGAAGAAGATAAATATGGTGAAAATTCACTATTTGCAATTCTCAAAGATCTAAGAATTACTACTTCTAGCTTTAATCCTAATTTTATTCCTTTCATGCTTTCCCAAACACTAAATCCATTCTACACCCTAAGTTTTAGCTGAAATCCCCAAGGACACTGCCAAAGTACAAAGTCATGCTCAGACATCAATACTTTACATATAAATTGTTAAGTTGCCCAGGTCAGAAGGGGTTTCCTGTAATCAACAAATAGCCAGGCCTTTCAAAATTTACATGTGACATTTATAAGCAGGAATGTGTCTGTCAGCAGGAACAGTGGCAAAATACATGGTATACCATGATACCACAGCCACCACCATTGCGCATGCTGCTACTTACCCTCTAACCTGGCAGTGAAAGACACGTGGAAGTAAAGGAGCCAAGTTACCTCTTGTATGGTAGGGACGTCAACAGCTGAATGGACCAGCCTCCGGTACATCGGATGCTTACTGTCCTTTCCTTTTTTATTAAGGTCTATAGCCTAAAAGGTCATTAAATACATAAAGGGTCATGTAAAATACCAATTCCTAAAACTGAAAATATCTTATAATCTTACAAGATGTGCTTTATAATTAATGGAGAATGTGTATAGTTAATGTAATGTGGCATTCTTCAAGGTTGGACAGAACAGCTATTTGAAAAATAGCATTTCATTTTAAATAGCAATAACTAGCGCAAATGTTCATTGTTATAATCTTTAAAATGTTTTAATCGAAAGCAGCCAGTAAAATGCTTATGTCATATACAAATACAAAGCAAGAAGCAAAGTCCAGTCAACACCAACATTTGTCGTGGAAAATGAATATAGCAGTGGAGAGATTTGGTTGTCTAGGCCTCTACTCCAGGACTGAGGAAGCAGAGGCAAGAGGGTCACACATTCAAGTCCAGTCTGTAGTACCTATTGTCTTGGAAACCAACTAGACCACAGCCAAATATGGCAGCAGAAATTTCCATGGGTCCCACTGCAAAAGCCACAGTGCAAGGAGCCAGAGAAAACACTCACCCGCTCCTTCATGCGGGAGACAATAAACCTCAGGTAGGTGCCCATCTCCTGTTTGTTTGAATGCTTCTTCTTAATGCTCTGGGGAAGGAAGAAGAGAACAGGTGAGTCCGTCATTTATATGTCCATATGTAAAAGGCAGACAGACACAAAGGACTAGAGCATGCAAATACTTCGTTAGATAATTTCCAACATTTGATAAAGTCTGTGGTATTTACATGAGTAGTATTTCCTTCAAAAAGATGGGAATTGAAAAATATGTTGTATTTGACATAATGCCTACAAAATGAAAAATTTCCATTTTCTTGGTATCTTAAAACTTCAAAGTATTTTCTAATAAAGAGAAATAATACATGTAACAGAGAATCTCTTAAGTTTACCAAAGATCAGTGTTTAAAGTCTTTTTAAGGAACACCATAAATTAGTACTACCAAATAGACAATTTCAATGTCTTATTTTGTTAAAACATTAAAAACTACTCTGCTGATGACTGTGCATGGTGGGTTCACTAACATAATTTGTTTTTCATGCAACAGACATGATTAGCTCACACACCAGACAATAGAAATAGAAATTATTACTAATTAGATTATTTGATCTCTCACAAAAACTGGATTTCAGATTTCATGTCATTTTTAGACATCTTAGAAACTAGGCCAACTTTCCCTGTGTCAGAATGAGGGTACAAGGCAGGCCAAAGGCATTATTATATCACAATCCTGAGCAATGAATGGGTCTGCCCTATTTTAATGGATGTCACAACTTTTTCAGCCACTAGATTATGATTTTCCACCATTAATATAATTTCTACTAGAAAGCTGTAGATACAGGAAGTTATTTTTATATACAAAGTAATTTTAATATGCTAAGCATGGAGAGGAAAATTACTTCTAGGTTTATTATATATGCATATTAAAACAGCTAAGAAAAGTTGGCTATTTTACTATTGAGAAACAGTCTCAGATATTTCTTTCATTTCTTGAAATAAGGTCTCATTATGTAAACAAGGCTGGATGAAACTTGCTCTGTGGCCAGCCTGGCACTGAACTCATCTGGCTGAGTGCTGGTATTATAGGCACGTATCACACTGTGCTCAGACATTTACCACTTCAGACCTATCTTTCCTTCCATTTATGTTTCTCACCTGCACTCACTGGCACAAGTGAAGACACATTCCATGTTTCCCCCTCAGCCGTAGGGCCTATGGCATCATCTAGCACAGACTATGTTAAGTAGACATATAGGGGGGGTAAAAAGAGTGGGACCAGTGCTTTTTCTCGGCATTAGGGGAAACGAGTCCACATCCTTTAATTTTGGAGCCCTGTCAGGTCTACTCTATCACACTGTGGACGCACCATTACCACTGGTGAACTAAAATGATCAGCCTCACTAAATGAGAAATGTCTATACAGTCATTACAGTAGCAAGAGATACCAAGAAGTCTTGAAATGTTTTTACTGGGTTGTCTTTAGGAAGGTAACTCATTTCAAGGAACTACACAATCAACCCTTCATGAAATACTAAAATATACTCAATAAATACTGAAGCTAACCCTGTAGGAATCAAACAGAGCAGGAACACCTATCTCTCTGAACCCTCCTTTGAGTTACTGAAGCCCAGCTGGGCTATCTGCAGACACCTGGCTGGCAACAGTGACCTCGGCTCTTCAAACTGTATCTATGCACCCTTGCTCTAAACATAAACCTATGGAATATTTCACTCTGTTACTTAAATCTAAGTTCTTTTGATGCCAGTGCCATATAAAATAAAGCAACACAATATTTTCCTATGTGCAAAAATCAGATGAAACTGGAACAAATATCACTCTAGGGATTTATATCACCATAAAACATCTTCACTAGCTTCTACTGTCTTTAAAACATGTTGCAACAGCAAGGAAATTACACTGAGGTTCAGGGAACTCATTTTCCCACTTGCTCCCTTCATCACTTAGCTTAAACAGAACCTATGTTCAGTCCTTTCTGGCTCCATCTGCAAGGTCAGGGCTACTTATCTGCATAGCCATAGGCAGCAACGTTACCTGAGGAAAAGAGTTTGAGTCTGGAGCTTTTATTTCATTGGAATACACAGAAGACAACTAGTTCTTCTCCAGCCAGGTGGCTGGGGTATTTAAGTGCAATTAGAAGCGACAATCTAATAAGCCTAGAAAAAGGACAACTGAGACAGGAAACAGCTAAATGGATAAAGCTTCCCCCCACAACTACATATAACCTTCATATGTGACTTCCAGAAACCCTTCCCCTTGCCTCAGAAGTTTTCAGGGTTAAACATTTCACTTCAGTCTAGCACACGAAAACCAGCTGAGAAGCCTTTAGAAATAATGTCAGGGTCCATTTATGTGAAGCTCTAGAACAAGTAAACTCTCCTGTGACAGAGGATGCAAAGGGTCAAGAGCCAGCAGAAACATGGCCTGTGTGGTACTCAGAGATGCCACACAGAGACCTAGGTGTGCCCTTTTAATGGACATCTTTCCTTGAAGGAAAATTCCCAATGTCTATAAGCCACTCCTAAGGTTCTGATCAAACTGCTTAGAGGCAGAGACCTAGGCATTCATAATCTATATACTGTCCTTCGTGTTACCACTGCCCAAGGTCATTACACACAAACAAACAAAGGAAACCAAACCAGGCTGCAGAGATGGCTCAGCAGTTAACAGAGCTAGCTGTTCTTCCAAAGGTCCTGAGTTCACTTCCCAACAACCACATGGTGGCTCACAACCATCTATAATGGGACCCATTGCCCTCTTTTGGCATATAGATGTACATGCAAACAAAGCACTAATATATATGAAATACATAAATCTTTAAAAAAAAAAAAACAAACTAAAACTGTAGGCACATACTGAGGCGACAGCTGAAATTTCACCTTGTGCTGCCCTACTGAGCAAGTGTACAGTGGTGAGGCTTCTGAAGGTTACTTCACAGTCCACCTGAATCTGTCTTTTCAATCTTTGCCCAACTTTACTCTGCTACTCATAAAAGGAAGCGGCCTCTCTTACTGTGCGCATCAAGTACACTGTGAAGCTTGGTTACGATTTAAGCATGTGTGGGCTCATTTTAGCTCCTACCGCAGCAGACTCAGGGCCCTCCATCATATGGGGCTGACCCAAAGGAACTCCTGGGGCAGACCACATCAGTTTGTGGACTACATACTTTTACATGAAACCCAATTCCTCTTTTCCGCCAACAAATAAGAAATTCTCAGATACTGAAGCTACTCATGCATACACATTTCTACTGGTTTGCCTGGAGGAAGCGACCACAGAGCTGTATCTGAACCTGTGCAATGATGGAGTTTTCCTCCCCAAAGGGGGCACTACTCAACAGAGAAGGGTCTCTCCCAGGGAGGTATGGCAACAAAGTGTGTGCTGCAGGATGTTTTGATGCCAGAGGGGCTTGTGGGTGTCCTCCCCTTCACCGTTTCAGGTCTATTTCAGGCTTATTATTTCATGAAAGGACCCACAGACGCCGTCTGCGCCAGCACACACCTTTAAGCACAGCACTTTGGAGACAGTGGCAGGAAATCTTTGTGAGTTTGAAAAAATCCTGCTCTATACAGGAGTTCCTGAAGGACAGCCAGGACTGTATACAAAGACCTTGTCTCAAAAACCCAAAGGGAAAAAAAATCGACAGAGCAAGACTTCTGGGATACCTTTAGGAAACAAAGACAGGGCTGTTTCCCAGGCACTGATACCACGTTGCAATGTGTGACCATCGGGCCATCTGGGGATTTAAGGAGTTGGAGGGAAAGCTACTCCAGCCATGGAGGGATAGCTTTTAAAGTTAGCATGACTGTCAGAATCACTGAACAGACAGCTACGTGTGTGTACACACACACACAAACACAAACACACCCTCTAATTCTTTACTAGCTTTGAAGATTATGCTTGGTGTTTCCTGGCAGGCTTAGCCTCCAGTCAAAGTGAGTAAGATTCCATTGGCACAGCCTTCCCTGACTGTGTGTCACTCCTGCAAAATTACCCCACATAGCACTGACACACAGAAGTCACAGGATAACGTGAGGGAGCTAGTTCTCTCCTCTTGTGTTAAGTCCTGGGGATGACACTCAGGCCCCTAAGCTTGATAGCAAGCACCTTTCCTCACTGAGCCCACGTGCCAGCCCTCTTTTTCTGTTTTGTGCCAGGGCACTCCTAACCACTTGTTCTGTTTTTCAGAAGGAAGGCATGCAGACAGCAAGATCTCAGCCTGCATAGCTCTAAATCCCTCCCACCCCACACAGTGTATTTGTTCTATACCGTGAACACGAGGAAATTACATATTTTCTGTTCATCAATACTACAAACACTAAACACGTTTTGTTTAAGATCATACCCATCCACGACAGGATTAGTATAAGCATTATCTTCTCAGATTCTGAGTATTATAATAAATTTTAGGTGGGCTCACTGTTTTATTATTAAGAGCACTTGCCCTTGAATGATGGTCACAACCATCATGTAACTGTAATTCCAGTTTCAGGGGCTCCAATGCTCTCCTCTTGCCTCTGTGGGTATCAGACATGTATGTGGTATACAGACATACATGCTGGCAAAATACTCATAAATATTACATAAAAATAAATCTAAAAAAAAAAAACAATCCTATAGTAAAGTTCAGTTAAGAGTTAGCAAGCCTCCAAAAGGGAAGTCACTAGGATCTAATGCATTATTGCCCCAATTGTGCCACACAGAGCTCATCACTCGTGTCCCAGCCTGTTTACTGCAGCACTGCTACATTTACCAAGGAAATGCAATGTATAAACCACGCAACTTCTTGTCTTTCCAGGGTGGTTAGGTAGATTATATAACTATACCAGGATTTGACAGTTTCTGTCTTGGACTCAATCTGAACAGTTTCTCCCCTTTTCAGAGTTATTGTTGCTTTTATGTCTAGTTAAGACAATAGTGAGAAACAAAGCTACCATACGACAGTACACAGTTCAGGCAGCAAAGAGGATCTAGGGTGTCCTGATGAGACTTAACAAGCTACAGACAGATTGCAACAGTGGAGAACTCCCCCTTGCAGTGGACTAGGGGAAGGGCATGGGGGGAAGCGGGAGGGAGAGTGGGACTGGGAGAGTTGAGGGAGGGGCTTCAATCAGGATATATAATGAATAAATTATGAAGAAAAAAAATTAAAATTAAATTTTTTCTACTTCTCTTTTAATTTAATATATATAACGTAGGTGTCTTAAAAACAACAACAATGTGATCAATGGTCATTATTTTTGGTATTACCATTTAAAAATAACAGCTTCTACTTCTAATTCATTTAAAAGCCAAATCTCCATTCTATATTTGTTAATGGGGACCTTGAAGGCAAAGGTATTTAATTTTGGGATGAAAATATTAATAAATTGCCTACATTCATAAAAGTGAACTGGCCAAAAAATAGGAGTAGCCATTTCAAAGCAGATACTTAAGAAGAAATGTGCATCTAAACCACTTTCATTTATCACTTGGGCCCATTTCATTGTGAGCATTAGCTGCAAATCACTCTGCTTCAGGAATCAGCAAACACTAGACTACCATATTCGAAAGCACACAGTGGGTACAGATGCAACCCTAGCTCTACTTCCATGAGACAGCTCTCAAGTGCCTCTGCACGGCAGTCAGTGTGACCTACTCCCACCCTCTCTGAGCAGTCGTCACTGGACCCCGACTGCTCCTCCAAATAGATACTCTGGTTAGCAGCAAACAAGTTCTGGCCCTTTGACTGTCATCCACCTAGTGGGCACACTGCCACCCATGTGGGCCAGAAAAGGCACCAGGGTCTTGACACAGGACTTAAGAGTTAACTGTAAAAGGCCGGTGTCTGAAAAGGCCCTAGAGCTGGAGTTCAAAGCGTTTATAACCTGCCTCTTGTGAAATGCTGGGAGTTGAACCTGGGTCCTCAGAAAGAACAATATATGTTCTGAAATACTGAGCCATCTTTCCAGTCCATCCAAACATCCACTTCTAAAGATTTTTGTTTGTTTGCTGTGTCAAAACCTGTTCCTTCTGATCATGTTCTCTCATGTTACCTTTGGTAGCAGGGAGACTTTAAAAGCTATTCCCACAGGCCGGAGACCTTGGAAGGAGCTTTCTCAGATCTCAATGGACTGTTTAGGGTTAAGGCCAAGGGGTTAGGGAGTAACATGCTGCAAATTCAAGGGAGCTTTGTAGCTCAGACCCATCATCATCACCATCATCTCCAGCATTTATCTTTTTTTGTTGTTTTTTTATCTGTATTTCCCATGCTTCCATATTTTACTCCTGGGCTACATTAATTCATCATGCAATTCATACATAAAAATAAAATTTTCAGAGAAAAATGCCATGTAGATATTTGAGAAGAGATGAGTACTTTCTAGTTTTTTTGAAAGGCATACTGGAACAATCTCATCTTTCATACCATAAGCAGATCCTTTCCTTCAAAAGCAGTGTGTGATTTTGTGGTGTGTGTATACAGAGACCAATGTCTGGTGTGGGATGTGGTTAGTAGGACGATGTGTGTATGTGGGGGACACCTACTATTTGTGTGTATAATACAGCTGGTGTAGTGTGGTAGTGTCTGATATGCCTGGTATGTTGTGGTATGTGTAGTGTCTGGTATGCAGTATGTCTATAGTGTGTGTGGTACATGTACTATTTGAGTGGTGTGTCTGGTGTATTGTGTGTATTGATTTACTATATGGGACATAAAGTGATGCATAGTTTAGTCAAATGAGGTGGTGGACAGTCGAGTGGTATTTTCATATTCCTCAGGGACAAAATCTCCAAACAGTATTCCATCTTAGGCTTAGAAACAGAGAAGGGAGCAAGGAGCTCACAACAACCTTCCTGATATTTACTATGCAAGCATGTAACAACTCAGTGTCCTAACTGCTGCCAATGCACATTATAGTTCACAGAGTAAAAATGTGTTCATGCATTTAAACTGTGGTACTAACGTGAATCTACAACTCCTAGTCCAAAAGACAAAATGCACCTATAAAGGAGAACGAACATAATAAAGGGAGAAAGGAGAAGACAGGGCCCACTCCAAAACCCCATCTCTATCATTCACTGGGAAGCACCAATTGTCTGAAAAAAGGGTATTTTACTTGCTTTAGGATACTGCTCCCCTCATTCATCTTCTAATGCTTTGTAAGGGATTAGATAAAGAGAAATGTCACACTCTCAGATATTAAGGTCACTGTTCTCACAGACAGCGCTTGTTATAGAATCTGTACACTGTCATGGAACTCATGCTGTAGACCAGGCTAGCTTCGACCTCAGCTATCCACCTGCTTCTACCTACCCAAGTACTGGGATTAAAGGTGTGTACCACCACTGCCCAGCCTCCTTTACAATTCTTAAATAAGAGAAGTGTTTGATGGGAAAACAAAGGTCAGACCACTATGTTGTCTGAGTGACATGTCATATTGGAAGATGCTTCTGCAGGGTCAAGAATAGGAAGGGTTAAAAACAACCCTGTCTGCTCTGGTAGCCACAGTGGCCTGTGACTAGAGGCTGACATTAGACAGCAGAGACCACCCCCACCCCCGCAGATTGACAGGAAGCTCTGTGTCAAAAGGCACATGGGGCCACCCTAGCAGGTAGCTGTGGAGTTTTTAATGACAGACCACCTGGCCTGTATATTAACACAGTGCTCAAAAGTTCCTGCTCAACGTACTTAACTATCCTATAGACTTTCCAAACGTTAAGAGGAAAGAGTAGATTGGACAGTTGATTCTGATTAGAGCCATAGTTCCTCATTTTATTCTGATGATTCCAAGTTCTCCTAGTCCAAAAATAATGTTCACAGGTGTCATTCAAACAGTCCTGTGATTTTCCCCAAAAGGCTTGTAGCTTAATAGGAATGCAGTTCACAGACAGACACACAGATACACAGACAAAAAGACACACAGATACACAAACACACACAGGCCTACCATGAACTATGGCACCAAAGAGGCAAATGACTTTGTAATTTGGAAATGATATATGAAAATAAAGAGAAGTGAAAGATGAGACATCGGAGAAAAATCAAATGGCCAATGAAAAATCTGGAAAAATGTCGTCATGAACTGTGCTTTAAATGCACACACACTTTTAAGGGTGAGTTGTTTTAGCAAGTAATATAAATGTCCAAATCTGTTAGGCTTAACAACTGCAGTCAATGAACTCTTCCTACAGAAAATGACCAGAATGCACATACACACATAACACACACACACACACACACACACACACACACACACACACACAGGTGGTAAAAGCACCATGACTGTGTTGTGTTTTAAAACTACATGTTTATGTAAATAAAAACTTCAAAGGAGTTTTTAAAAGGATTTTTCTTTTCAGTTTTGCTTGGTAAATTTATTATCATTTCATGAAAATAAAACGTAAGCCAGCTTCAGAAAGAAATAGTGAAGAGAGTCTTTAGAAGCTGAGAGTGAACATGCTTTCAGACACAGCGATGAGGATGATCTTTGACAAGCTGCAATGCAGAATGATGGATGGGACATGAAAGCACATTTATAAGAACTGGTCAGGTGAGGGACTGCTGTACACCTATTGTAAGATGTACAGAGAAAATCTTGGACACATGTTGACTATATCCAAACACAGTTAACTCTCTCTCTCTCTCTCGTTCCCCCCACACACATACACACGAAATCTGAAGAATATCTAACTACACAAAAGGAATTCTGTGACTTTCACTTTTCTTATCTTTATGTTCCTTAAATATTTTACTATAAAGTTTTAAAAATTATTTTAAAATTGTTTCTAAATTAATTAAGTTCAGAGGAATAAGAGTGTGTAACTAGATGGTAGGGATATTTTTCTCAAAGTAAAACCTAATGAGACAGATATTCATGAGCTACTTTTTAAAAGCAACTGGCTGTGTCTGCAACATAACATCATTGTTTAGAAAGCAGGCACTCTAAAGGAGCATTCTTGGAGATGTAAGCTTCTTAAAGTTAAGTATGAAAACTGGTCAGATGACTCTGGCTGAGAAAGGAGCACTGCGTCTTCTACACTTCAAATCAAAGGCACGATGTGATGGGTCTGGCAGCACAGCTGAAGGCTGGGAGCAAGTCTATCCCTAGTAATGCTTCAAGCCTCTTAGGACCTAAGACACAACAAAGTCTTCAGGTCTCTTCCACTTACTGGAGACATGTTCGCTTTAAACTTACACATCTCTGTAGTAATGACTGGCTCTTGTACGCTGTTCTTATCTGACTAGAAATAAGGTTCTTCTCTACAAAATTTCTTGTTTGTCTATGTAATTATACAACATTCCTCAAACATTCGAGGGACAAAAAGACTGGAAAGTTGATTCTGATTAGAACTAAAGTTATAGAGTTTTAGTGAACTCTATATTTAGTCCAAGAATATTTCGATCTGGACACTCACACCTTTGTTAAATATTAAAGACAGCTTTCATTGAAATTTTGGTTTTGTTTTAAAAACTAAACCAAAAATTCCACCTGGTACACATTTAAATTTCCATTACATTTTATTTTTCCTTTCCATACTAGAAAATAATCATTAGCAATTATGATTTCCTTGAACATAAGTATTGAAACAACAGAACAGATCTAACTTAAAATTATGGTTTCTTTGGAGGCTTCAGAGCTGAAGGCAAAATTCCCCAAATTCAGCCGCAAGCACAGGCTTCCTAAGTCTTAATGGGGATAGTCACAAAAAAATGTAAATTGTGACATACAGTATTATTTGTGTAAGTACAATTATATCCTTGTATCACAAAAACATCCAAACTGAATAAGGAAAAACAAAAGAAAAAAAGACTAGGATGAAGTGGCCATGCATTTCTGTGTCAATTAACAATGAAATTAAAAACAAACAAACAACAAACAACCTAATCAGAACACAGTGAAGCAACTACGGACAAGAAATAGAAACAGAACTTCATACATACTATTTTCCTCAAAGTATGATCCCACTTCTACCTCTCATATAACGTCTCTTTTACTTACGCTCTTACTATGAAAGTAAAAACTGACCATTAAGTACAAAGACCTGACAGCATTGGTGGATGTCTCCTTTTCCCCGTGTTCTTACTACTTTAAAAAGTAAACTGTCACTGTTTTCTTTTCAGGGGAGACATGCTAGAGATTGATACAGGCTTTCACACATGCTAGGAAAGCTGGTCCGGGATCTCTTACTGAGCTATATATAAAAGTCCTCTTTAGATTTTGTTTGCTTGCTGGCTTGTTCAATTTTTTTATGGACAGGGACTCACTGATTTCTCTGGGTTGGCCCTGAACTGTAGGCCCAGCAGTCCTGAGTAGCTGGGTTAGAGCCCTGCACAACCAGGCTCAACTCTTCTTTCTGAGAGGTCAAGTTTTTACTTCCTAGAAGATAAGAGATACGTATTTTCTTTTAAGAGGCATGCTCCAAAACCATGAAAACAGAACATGAGTGACACCAGCCCCCTGCTCAGAATGGTAACTGAGGCCATGCCTGTACTAATTTCATATGGACATCACGTGCTTTTGATGATCTAGAAGAAATCTACAACCTCAGCCTTGATACTGCCAGATTTATTTGTTGATATCTTCTCACATTACCCAATAATCCACCATGAAACAGGGTTTTTAATGCTAACCTAATTGTCTTTTGTCTACTTTTAAAGCTAAGGGGGTTCAATTAATCAAGGCCTCAGCTACTAAAAATACCCTGCGTGAAGTGGGCTAAAGTAACCAAGGACTCTGGCACTATATAGGACTAACGCTGGTCTGGACATTTGCTAATTCATGCCCAGATGAAATCTTTAACTGAGATTAAAAAGAAGAAAATAGTAAAAATAAAAATTTTGAGAAATTAAGTACACATTCAAAATACTGAAGTATTATTTAAGGCATACTTAGAATCTGGACTTATAGTTAACTGGAACAATGTGATAGCTCCAGCTAAGTAGCTGCGTAACACACATTATAAAACAAATCATAAAGCAACCAAACAAGTTTGTACCATCGCCATTAGCACCCTGTGGAATACAGCATTTAGTGAGCGCACATTGCTCACATGCAGACACGCTGCAATCTCACAGCATGCATGCATATTCTTGTGAGAAAAATGAGTGAAAACTACTGTGCAAAATATATTTTTTTACCAACTGCACAATGCATTTTACTTTAATTAGAATTATTAATGTACAACTGTCCCATTCCTCCACCCTCCACATAAAATAGAAGCAAAAAATAAACTAAGTCAAGCAACTTCCACAGCTACAAGATGGGAGGCTGATCAAAACACTCCCAACACTGTGCCTTTTGCTGAGCTGTGTTCTCTTCAACTATGCCACGCATTACAAAATCATGACTGAACAGACTTTGATGTAGTGAGCAGTTCATATTTTGAAAGGCTAGCCTTTAAAGCAGTCACATAATCTAGAAATGGGTATAAAATATGTGAAAGAAGATAGTTTTGTATGATTAAAATTCTCTGAAGTGAGCACCCTGAAACACAAGGTGTCCTCTGTGATGCTCATTTATGAGTGTTGTGTTTATTTGTTACAGTCATTTCAGCAGATAACCCCCACCCTCCAGGATTTATCATTCACCTGCCAAGACCACCTGGGATATCTTGGTGACACTATTATTCATTAATTTCAACCCTCTGACCAGCACATGAAAGCTCATAGGTACTCACCCTGCAAACTGGGCACTGCCAGTGACTACTGCTGTCTCTAAGCCTGAACTCATCAGACAAACACTTGGAATGATACACACGAAAACACAGGTCACATATCAACACCTCTCCAGGCAAATGGCATTCAAAACAATACCAGTCATGAGTTTCTGTTTCCCAGTCCTACAAAAAATACAAAATAATTTCGTATGACATTTTGTCAGTATCTTCAATAACTAAGAACAAAATTGAAACTAATGTCCATCATAAGTTAGGCATTATCAACAATTTAAAACATTCAATGTGTTAAAACAAGAGAGAAAATACCTAAAAATTCACTTCTTTAAAATGTGGATCCTCTCCTATGTAATACCAATACTCAGAAATACCTTACGGTGATCTGATAGCAAACAGCTCCAAAGTGAATTATGTCCAGAGCCAATCCCAGGTCTAACATTATCTTTCATTTAAAACTAGAATCTAAGAGATAATGTTTTTTGTAAGCTGAGTGCTCCACATCAATCGGCAGCTTTATATCTCACAGACAAACCTGTTTTGCCCTGCTTTTTGCAGATTACAAATGAATGCTGACACACTGCAGCAACAGGGTGCACAGGCATGAGTGGCGGCGCTCACTGTGCTGGTCTACTTAACTGGAAAGAACAACTAACCAAAACGCCATGTCCTTACAGGTCACCAAATATTCAGGGTCTGTTGAATTTAGAAAAATAAATAGAAAACATGAAACTAAAGGTTTAGTCGCTATCTAAAAGAGAACAATTTCCACATAAAATGAAGAAAACAGGCAAAGAACACAAGTTGCTGCACAGGCCCCCCTCAACAGTCTGACCTGCAAGGCCTCTCAACAGCCAGGACAGGTTGAACACACACAGGAAGACTATGTTAGATTTGCTGTTAGCCTAGGATTCCTTCTTTATAAACGTTGCTCTTCACTTTTCCTAAAATAACACCTCAGAGTACAGGTTAACTCTTGACCTTCTTTGGTAAGTGTGGAAGCCAAATGAGCAAAGAGAAAACTTTAGTTAGCAACACCAAGGCTACTTCCGGTGGGGATCCTGACATTCCACATTTGGTTTCAGCTATCAGTTATTTTCATGTACATCCACACTCTTTCCAAGGTTGAATGCCTTCCTCATTTTTCTCAGATGCTAATATTATTGCAGCAAAGGGGGTTCAAGCTAGCACTCAATAAACATGAATAAATGCGACCACACTTGAATGCCACCATCCACTCCCTGAGAGCAGGGAGTCACTAATGTTCAAAATGTGTGTATTCTAACTCACATCCAGAGCCATGATTAGGGCAGAGTAGTCAATTCTGTAAATGTAAACCTTCTGGGTGGACGTTTCATTAAGAAACTGATAAACTTCACTGGTCAGACAATAAGGAAAAATAGGAGCAGTTTCAGTTCCTCACTGCAGCTCTCCATTCCCTTCAAACTTATCTGATGAAGTGATCCACTTGGACTGCAATCACAAAATTTCAAGTTTACATTAAAAAAAAACAAAACAAAAAAACTCATAAAAACTATCTACATAACCATAGTTGACTCAGAGACACCACAAAGACATGTATGTGGTGCTTAGCTAAATTAAACTAGCTGCTGATGTTCCCATTTCAGAAAAGCAGCTCATACATACACTACATATTAGCTATTTCATTTTCATTTGCAAAATTTCTAATATAAATAAGCTTCAGAATTCTACTCTACTTTTTAAGTAAAGAACTTATACTAAGTTTAAAAAAAAGCATTTTACTCTCACAGCTGTTTGGAAATATCCTAAAGAACACTAATGGCTATATTGACTTATTAATAAAAGAAAATGCCATTTTCATGATTTAATTTTTTATTTTAATTTATTTTTCACATGATATGTCAAATAGTAGTTACTACTGGGATGCTTAAAAGGAAAGGAAGAACACAGTCCCAGCTTTTCCACTTCACCACCTCCCTCTTTCTAACCCATGCTTTATGAAATGGACACTGAGATGGATCTCTCTCTCCTTGTTGGGATGCTTAACTTTATACTTAAAAAAAAAAATCGCAGGAATGCAACTATAATTTAAATGAAGCAAAGTACAGAAACTTTTCAAATTAACTTTTTTTTTTTTTTTTCTTAAATACACTAACTAACAGGACTGGAACTCACTGTGTAGACCAGGCTGGCCTGGCACTCAACAGAGTGCTGGGATTACAGGCATGTACCTCCATGCCTGGCTTGGGTATATTTTTAAAATGGATATTACTAACTTCATCATCATATGAGTTTAAGAAGACAGTGCTTATTATTTTAATCATGACAAAAGCTATCATAATATACAAAACATGCAAAAGTTAAGCACAAAAGTCACTGGATTCCAAATCTATTAAACTTCTTCTGAGGTATAAATGAGTCATGTGGCCCATAGGCCAAACTGCCTCCAGTTTCTTTAGTAAACAGAATCATTTAAATAGTGATGCCATTTAATATCATATGATATTAAAAGATATTACTTAATATCGTATCAGTCATATATGACAATAAGCTGAGTTTACATTTGCACTGATTGCCACCAGATGTCATCAGCTGCTCAGGGTACAGCCTGTCTAGCAGCATGTATAAAATGCCACTTCAGAACAAGAATGCCTTTAAAGTGCAAACCTGCTAACAAAGTTCCAAATTGGAAGCAGTATAAAGATAGCACAATCTTCGCAAACAAGTCTAGCAAGAGTTAACTGAGCTAACCCAAACAAGATAGAACTCTATCATACACACACACACAAAAAAAGAATAAAAGTAAAATAACATAGTGCAAAATCAGTTCACCTTGTCTGGGGCTGCTGTCCTGGAGAAAGGCTGCATACTGTAGGCCTTTCAAAATAAAAACAAGATAATCTTGGTCTCTACCACAATTTTGGTCATATCAGGTAATACAGGGCTAAAAGGATTTCACACATGGTTTATTACTTGAAGTACGATTTATACTATTTGGCAGACAATGTTAACAGAAAATTCTATTAATGAGCTGATCATTAATAAAAAGATAGCAGCATGCAAACTTAAGAGTTGTCACTAATTGTAGAGGATGGTTATGGATAGACACAGAGAGCTCTCTCTCTCTAGGAATTCATACACCATGAAACCTAAAGTTATATCAGAAAAAAACACCTTACCAGCAAATAAAGTCCCTGCCACCCATACCAGTACAATACCACAAATGCATGTCTGAAACTGGATTATACTGGACTTTTTAAAAAAATCATAATAATGAATGTGAAGGAAATACTGGTATTTACCAGTGAAGTAAATATTGTGAAGTAAATATTGGTAAACTCAATACCTCACCATTTATTTTCAATATTTAAAATCACTAAAAATATGTAACCATCAAATCCACAATATAAATAATTAGCTGAAGTTGTTAAACTAACCCTAGAGTAGAGAACTCACTTTACATTGTATCTGCACTAAAAGCACAGTATTAGACACATGCTTAGTACTGCAATCTATACAGGCTGTCCTCAGATCCTAGGAAAAAAGCTTCTCCATCTAGGAGCAGCCTATAATCTACTGTTTGTTTAACACTCTGGATCCAGACTGGTTCAAATCCTGGCCTTGACATTTCTGGCTATATAAACTTGGTCAGAATGCTTAGCTTCTCTGTGTGTCATTTTTTGTCCGTTAAATGAACAGAATGAGAGTTCCTACTTTCTTGTGTCTTGGTAGGAAGCAAACAAGTTCATACGTACACAGTGCACACAAGAGTGTCTGGCACAGCCTGAGCAGTCAGGAGATGGCAGCCAGTGTTATCTATGCATTGCACAAAACAGGAACTACACCACAAATGAATAATATGCTTCTAATCACATGAGTGCATTTCTTTCCAAGCACTTTTGAATTCATTATCATATCTGATTTTTACAACATTTCTCTGAGCAAGGTAGAACAGGAAATATAATTAGCTCCAATTCAGGGATAAAAAGGAAGCTCAGAAATATGTTTGGCCATGTACCAAAGGAGGTGTTTGAAGAACTGTTCAAAGAGGGTATTTCAAATTCTGGTCAAGGTTCTTCAATAATACAAAGGCAATTTTAAACATTTAACTCCCAATACACATTACACTACTCAGCATGTGTCTAATAGTGTGCTCGGGTGCAGATATACATTAAAGTGAGTGTTCTCTACCACTCTAGGGTTAGCCTAACTATGTTGACAAATGCTGTTAATCATTTACATGTGAGGATTTGATGGTTACATTTTTTGTGATTTTAAATATTGAAAATAGATTACAACACAATGAGACATAATTTAGAGGAGAAAGGACCAAAAAGCAGGAACTCATGCACACAGTCCACCAACACACTTTAAAAAGGATAGAACCACCCAGATATTATGTTGAGCAATCTCTGTCTCTTTGTCTCACCTCTCAGTAAATCATGGTTCAACATCCCAGAGAACTCTAGTATAACTAGTTTCTAGTTAACCAGTAATCACCAGCATTTATTTAATACTCAGTAAACAAGGATTGTTTACTTTTCTTTATAACTGAGGTTGGGAATGGATATTAAAGAATATATAATTAATTCCATACATATATGACATAAAGAGAATAAAACATTTCATACTTTAAAACACCAATAGCATCAAAAGAATGTAAAAATTTGTTTTTACAGTATTTAAAACAACAAACTAATGACAAATATAACTATAACAAAAAAGAGCAAAAATCTAAATTGTTTTTAAAAGCCAAATTCTTAAATTCACATGCTATGTGCATACAGTGTACTGGACTGCCCAATTCAGCTTGAAATCAGCAGCCTCTCAACATGTTTCCTCAAGAGTAAAGCCAGAGAAGACCCTCTTGCTATGGCTTTAGGCAGTAAGGTCTGCGAGGAGCAAGGCCATCAACCTAATCAATATCTTCCTAAAACAGGTGAACTTAGTTAAATCTCAAAATAAAAGTAAATCAATACTTCTTATAAGCTGGCCATTGCGTTGGAAATAATTGATGATGACATTTGCTCAAAGTGTCAGTCTTGCCCTTGCCCGACTCAGGTCTGGGTTTTCACAGCATTCATTATAAAGTAATATATTCATCTCTTTAAAAAAAAAACCCACAAAATACATCATTCTATTAATTATGCTTTTTAAAAAACAAGGTATCAAAACCCTAAAATAACTGAGAAACAAAAATGGAGATAAAAAATGTCAGATGCCTGCTTTTCATTTAGAAAAGCATGCTGAGGCCTGCAAGCACAGCCTGATAGTAGGAAGTATTCTATTCACTTAAAAGTCCTCAGAGTGAAGTTGGTGGGGGCCCACATCTAGTTATGGCTGCAAGTAGTGTGGATTCAGCAGCAGCAAGACAAGAAAGTACGAAGGATTCTACATAAAACTGCAATCTTAAACTCTCAGTAGATTCCCTATTTCTATACTGACATGAACTATGAAAGAAATGAGGTCCTGAGTCCAAATTCAGCAGGTCTATGAAAGGAGAAAACAGTTTTAAAGTAATATCATTTTTATAAAAGATTTTTAAGTCATACTCAACACTGACAACCAAATTCTTTTCTGTCAGATCAAAATCACTTAACAAATAAAAGTGTGGCCTTGTCCTAGGGATTCTCAACAAAGTTGGAAATCACTAACAGTTATAATCGTTTCCTGGTTTCAAGATGCATATTAAATATATTTTATCTGCAAATGACTCAAAACTCAAGGAGCCTGCTTCCTATGTTACATATCTTGGGCACACCTCCCTACCTTAGTGAGCACTTTATAAACGAAGAGGTTAATTTGTGAAGCATTAACTTATAATGATTAAAAAGCTAACTAGTAAATTCTAAGCTTCACTCTCCTGGCAAATGGTAAAACTCTGCCCAAGAAACATAGTTCTCAAAATTTAAGAATAAAGGAAATGAAATGGTAGAAATGTGGATTAGATATGGCCTCAATCATGTATATTTTAGAGTAAGCAGATGATAAAGCATTGTGTAAGCATGAGCATGTATGCATGCAAGTACAGCATACATACATTCAAGCATATGTGTGTTGTGCATGTGTACTATGCATTCATTAATTATTTTACAGGACTGGACTGGTCTTGCAGAGTGACATAAAAGCATTGCTAGCTTTAAAAACTCAAAAGAGAAAAGGTATGACATAACAAAGTATTAAATTTTCAGACAGCAAAGGCACTTTCATGCCCTCCTAGCAACAGAACTTGAAAAGCTAAGAAAACCAGGTTTAAAGGAATTATTTGGACCCTATCAGTTAATACCAGTCTAGGAGTTTTCAGATGACCACAAAAATTTCCGAGTGTGTCTCAGTACTGTGTCTATGTCATTTGGAAAACAGATTGGGTATATATGTTTACTTATTTATTGGCTACTATGTAAGCAGACCACTTAAAAACAGGAGTAGTCTTATGAATGATTGCTATTTCAATTCACCACCTCATCTATACTTATGAGAGTCATCATGAAGCTCTTATACACTGCACTATTTTACCATAGTTTCTCCAACAGAATTGGCACTCACACAGGCGGCTGCAATTTGTGAATGAGATCACCATTGGACAATGTCAGAGAATATTTTGGGGCTAAAAGAAAGAATTTTAGTGATACAAGGGCCTCTGCCTTTGTATTATAATATACTAACTTTCTCAAAGACAGATATAGTTTCACATAAGACAATAAATTTTTAGGACATGATTGCTGTACTTAACAAAAAATAATGATACAGGCATGTATTTTTTTCATTGTTTCAAGTTCAAAAATAAGCATTAGAGAATGAGTAGTAGGAATGTATTAACAATGTAATACCAACAATTGACTTTTAAGCTCTGTTCATGATATTGGGAGAAAGGAAAGTTAGACTCATTGTCTTTTCTTTCTCCCCACATTAACGGGAGTGAAGACAAGCATCATCCAACCTCTGCTATATAAAGTAACTCAAGAGACATAGCCTGTGAGACTCAAGAAATAATCTTATATACCCATTTCCAATTTTACAGCTGCTCTTTTCAGAGGTACAAGAACATTATCACTCATTCTTAAAATAACAGAACTGCCTTACTAGGGTCTATACTAACTCTGAATGAAGTGTTCAACATACAAACTACAGTTTAAAAACTCAAGGTTTTAGGACACCAAAACAATTGAAATCATACACAAAAAGGTGAAACTACAGAGTCCCAAACACTGGTGTGCAGAGCACTGGCCTACAGAACTTTATGCAAATTAGAAAAGGTGGTCCTTTCTTTTATTAAACATTCTTGAAGTATATTCTTTTTATGCCAGAGAGAACCTTTAAATAACATATACTATCTGTGGAGTGAAGAACATTTACTAACTTGTCACACAGAGCTGTGACCTACCTCTGTGTGCAGATGACAGAATTAATATAAACACACAAAGCTTGGGCAGTGTGGCATCTCATACTGTGCTACAGGTGACATGGTTAACACATGTCCCAACAGAATGAGAACTCTCACTGCAAGTCCAGTGTGCAACAGCCCAGGTAGTGAGATTCTCACATAGTCAGTCAGCTTCATTATTCTAAACCTTTAAGAAGAACTAGTCTTTTCAAGGGCCAACTTATCAGAGGATTTATACTGAAAGATACTAGTTACTAACTAGTCTAAAAAGGCTCTGTTTACATGGTTAATTAAAAAGTTGATGCTGGAGAGATGGCTTAGCAGTTATGAACAATGGTTGTTCTTCCAAAGGACCCAGATTAAATTTTCAGTACCCACATGGCAGTTCATAACTGTCTGTAACTCCAGTTCCAGGGGATCTGACACCCTCACACAGACATATATGCAGGCAGAGCACCAATGTACATAAAATAAAAATAAATTATTCTAAAAAAGTGATCCTTCTACTATACTGTCTGTAAAAACTTATTTTAAGTATCTTAAAGTTTTAATTTGTAATTAATAACTAAATTTTATAGAGTACAATGTGATGCTTTGATACATATTTATATTTCATGGAAAGAACAAGCCAGGCTAATTAACAAATCTATTTAAAGTCCATTCTTTTGGCTGTTTTGAAATACATACTGCATAATTATTAATTCTATTGCCTTTCTGCAGAAGAGACCATTACTATGTATACTTTTTTATTGGTCAAACACTTGCTTTACGTAAACTTGTGTAGACATCATGGACGAATTTTGATGTAATCATTGTGGTGGTTTGAACGATAAAGGTACCGCCAGGCCAAGTGTGTGTCTCTCTGCCTGCCTGCACCATGCTTCCTTGAAATGATAAACAAGACCCCAATCTTGGTCATGATGTTTCTTTACAGTTTTAGAAAACTAACTAAGATAATCCTTAATCAAATAAAAGAAATACTAGTATGCCAACATTACAACTGAAGACTGAATCAATGAAGTTCAAACAATTCCAGACCTATAAGCAAGGAATGCTTAAGACAGACATTAACCTCATCCCAGATACTACTTTACCCTTAAGTCTTTACAGTTATATATTATTTTATATTTATATTATTATATATTTATTATATTTATATATTTTATATATTTATAAGTTCTATGTTGATAAGCTCTACTTTGATATACTCAGTTATATTACACATGCATATTAAGTATAAAACTGCTTATGAATAAGAACTAATTAGCATTAAACTTATATAAATGCTGTTTGATACTTTAAGATTTTGTGTAATAAAAAAGAGAAGGAAAGAGGACTATAAAAATATCCAAAGAAAACATAAAAATAAAAAGAAATATAAAACCTAATGCTGTGGGAAACATATAATAAGCTTATTAATTGCTTGATGAATTAAAGAAATTTCAGTCTGAGGAAGAAAAAGTAGAATATACAAATAACATATACATATATATGATACATATCACAAATCTTTTTCTTTAACTTTAATTTTTTTATATTAATTAGCTTATTCACTTTGTATCCAGCTTTAGACCCCTCCCCCATTCCCTCCCAATCCTACCCTCCTTCCCTCATGCCCCTCTCCAAGTCCACTGATAGGGGAGATCCTCCTCCCCTTCCATCTGACCCTAGCCTATCAGGTCTCATCAGGACTGGCTGCAATGTCTTCCTCTGTGGCCTGGTAAAGGTGCTCCTCCCCCTTCAGGGAGTGGTGGTCAAAGAGCCATACCCTGAGTTCATGTGAGAGACAGTCCCTGTTCCCATTACTAGGGAACCCACTTGGACACTGACCTGCCATTGGCTACATCTGTGCAGGGGTTCTAAGTTATCTCTATGCATGGTCCTTGGTTTGAGTATCAGTCTCAGAAAAGACCCCTGTGCCCAGATATTTTGGTTCTGTTGCTCTCCTTGTGGAGTTCTAGTTCCCTCCAGGTCTTTCTATCTCCCCCTTCTTTCCAAAGATTCCCTGTACTCTGCCCAAAATTTGGTTATGAGCCTCAGCATCTGCTTTGATACCCTGCAGAGTAGAGTTTTTCAGAGGCCCTCTGTGGTAGGCTCCTGACCTGTTTCCTGTTTTTTCCTTCAGATGTCCATCCCATTTGCCTTTCTGAGTGAGGATTGAGCATCTTACCCAGGGTCCTCCTTCTTGCTTGGCTTCTTTGGGTGAAGAGATTTTAGTATGTTTATCCTATATTATATGTCTAATATCACTTATAAGTGAGTATATACCATGTTTGTCTTTCTGCTTCTGGGACCTCACTCAGGATGATCTTTTTTAGTTCCCATCATTTGCCTGCAAATTTCACGATTTCCTTGTTTTTAATTGCTAAGTAGTATTCCATTGTGTAATTGTGCCACAAATTCTGTATCCATTCCTCAGTTGAGGGACATCTGGGTTGCTTCCAGATTCTGGCTATTATGAATAAAGCTGCTACAAACATGGTTGAGCAAATGTCCTTGTGGTGTACTTGAGCATCTTTTGGATATATGCCTAGGAGTGGTATAGCTGGATCTTGAGGAAGCACCATTCCTAATTGTCTGAGAAAGTGCCAGATTGATTTCCAGAGTGGTTGTACAAGTTTACATTCCCACAAACAACTGAGGAGGGTTCCCCTTTCTCCACACCCTCTCCAGCATGTGTTGTCACTTGAGTTTTTGATCTTAGCCATTCTGATGGGTGAAAGGTGAAATCTCAGGGTAGTTTTGGAGAGATGGCTCACCATTAAAGGCTAGGCTAACAATTATATCACAAATCTTAAAAGAGAAAATAAATCTTCGACTCTAAGAAACATGTACATATGACCATTACTCCAAGTCCTGAATGTAAGCTCAGTTATCAGTTGCACTCCCATCTCACACATTCTCTGTGCCATCTTCTGAATCTCTAAGTGTCCAAGTGCTTGGGATAGAATATCCCATCTTGACTGGACTGTCCTGAGTCACACTGGACTCTCAGTTTCTACCTTCACTCTGTCTTGGCTAGCTGTGTAAGCTACTACAGCAATATAGCTTACAGCTTCAGCAGGGACTTGACAGGAAACTGCTCTGATGGCAACAGTCCCATTTCTTCTCAAGAATACTTGCAGTGCACAAAAGTAAAGTACATTGATACAAGGAATGATTTTTCTGGCAGAAAATGTGAATCTTCTTTTCTGAGGTTTGACATATAAATAAAATTGACAAAACTGTCAGGCCTGAACAACTTCCTACATTTAGAATTATCAGAGACACTTGGTGGTGGATCCACAGTCAGTCTCACCGAAGCTAAGGATTTGTCTGTCAACTCACCAGAAAATGAAACGAAGTAAAATCTTTCAGGAAATTTTCCCACAATGAACCAATTTTTAGGATTTTCCAAATTTTAGATTTTAGAGAATTAAATTACTAACTCCCCCAAAAGAAACATCTGAAACCTTTTATCTTAAAAGGTGTTTATTATAGTAGTGAAAGCATTTCCATTAGTTGGTTAAAATATCAAAAAATACAATGAAGATATTGAAATACTACACACCCAATCAATCTTTGTGTAAGAGCAAAGTGCCTCTATGTGTCTCAGAGAACAAAACCATGCCCTGAAACAGTAAAGCACCCTTTCTTAAGAGAAGTCACAGCTGGAGCTAGATGAAGGTACAGAAGGAAGGAACTTTCTACTCATCCTGTTTGATTTATGCTCCAGAGTCCAAAGCCTGCCAGTAGTCACTGGTCAGTTTAGACCATGGCCAGTCACGCTGGCATCTGGGACCTTTGAATTGTGCATACACACTCTGCCTCAAGCCTGGCTTCGAATTTGTTGCCATCCAAGTGAGATAGTTTTCCTAAATAGTCAATGTGTTCCTTTCCATCTATGCAGGTAATATAAACACTGTCCTACATTGAAACATTTTGTAACTAATATTAGTTGCAGAAAGCACTGGAAAGGCCATGATTTATATGAACATTTAATTTTTGTTGTTTTTGAGACAGGGTTTCCCTATGTGAAGCCCTGGACATCCTGGAAATTGCTCTGTAGACCAGGCTGGCCTCAGCCTCACAGAGATAAATCTGCCTCTGCCTCCTTAGTGCTATGATTAAAGGAAGGTGTGCGCCAGGCTTAATTTTATTTTTTAGATGAAAGATAACAGACAGAAAAGAAGGATTTTGTAAAAGTTAGTTTTCTCCTAAGGAATCAGAAGAAAGCTATCAATATAGAGCCTTAATGTTAATAAAAATGTTAAGAATTGTTAAATTTCTGACAACAAATTCTATAGGTTATATTAATATTTTAAAAAAAAGGGCAAATTTCTAAATTTGTCAAATAAAATATACTTACAATCTCATCTCCTGGTAACCAATATCCTTCCTGTTCAATACCAGCTTTTGAGCCTTTGCAACCCACTGTTAGAGTTTCGACAATAAGACCATCTTTCACAGCTAAGCTCAGCTGCCGGGTGGTCTCTTTGGGATGCATACCGTGGACTCGGGACATATACCTGAACACAGAGGAAACACAGAGTTAGAAATGTCTCAGTAATGACAACTAAAAAGGAATTAAAATCAAGAAAAGGAAGGCCCATTTGTTCTAAATAACATGTATTTATGGAAGGAACTAAGGAAGAGAAGGAGAGAGCTAAGAAAGGGAGAGAGAAAAGGAGGGAGAGAGGGGAAGAAACAACTATCTAAGCCCTTAACAATATGACGCTATTTTTTTTTTCATGGAAAATGATGAATTAGACAAAGATTTTATTTCCAAACTCTTCAAAGATTACTACAACACAGTTTCCTTCTAACAGTGTCCCAAATTAAAACAAAGGCATATCACCGCAATAAAGTACTTGTGGCTTGAGTTCTTTTATGTTGCAGTAGTGAACACTTTGTTTTTAGCCACTTTCAATGTTCTGCATGTAGGTTCACATTTTAAACATTTTTAAAGACATAAGCACATTTTTTTAAAGCTACCAACAGGGAACTAAAGAAAAAGATCAAATCAGTTTCACACACGATGAGGCAACGTAACAATACACTGATTCCTTCAGACATGTTCACTAAGGACATATGGTGCTGCTTTAACCCTGCATGTTTGGCCCAGTATTGATTCAAACAGTCCCAACTAACAAACGCAGGTCAGTAGACAGCCTTTGAGTCAAGCAGCTATTTAATTTTAGTGTTACTCCCTGGACCCTGCAGACTCTAAAGGTAGACTTTTATAATCCCAAAGCAAGGATTTTAAAATACTTTTAATACTAAAAGAAAAAAGAAAAAACTTGTACTCAAAACTCAGGAAATAGTACTAATGAGTATATGGAATTATGTGAATTGTTATTAAACCAGGGAACATGGACATGGACAGATATCATCATCAGAGAGCTAAAACATACACACTACTGCTTACTGATTACATATTTATGGTATTTTAAAATAAAAAATAAGTGAAATATTTCAAACCTCCCTGAACCTCAAAAAATATAGTAAATCCTGTGATCACCAGCTGCACTCAATCTGTTTCACAATTTGCTTATGTCCATCTCTACTTCATTTAGTTTAAGCTTTATTACTGATTTCATTTTAAACAAAACTTTATATGTCTTCTATTTCTAATCATTTAAAACAAAACAACAAAAACAAAAAGAAAAAACCCTCAATATTTTGTTTTTCTGTATACTAGTGATCTTCAAAAAGTCCTTTGGCAATCCAGATAAAAAGAGGCCATGAAGCCAGGCATGGGGATGCTCTCCTGTAATCCCCTGAGTTTGAGCAAGTTGAACTACAAAGCCTCTATCACAAATTTGTGGCTGTCCTAGGGAGCCAAGTAAGACTTTGCCTCAAAACAACAATAAAAATATCAAATATGAAGCAAGTCAGACTAGCCTCAGACTCTTCATGAGAAATTATCCATGTAAAACAGAAAGCAATATCTTCAAGGAAATAATAGTTTTTTATCATAATTTGGAAAATGGGGGAAAAGAGGAAAATAAGGGAAAAACTTAAGGACCTTCTTATTCAAAAGAAGGAATTGTTGTCCTTTTTCTGGAGAAAGCCCAGAAGAACACAGCAAAGGGTTCTGCTGAGCCCTGCATTTTCAGCTGTTTAGGAGATAGTTTGCTTTTACAGATTTCCTTAACTGAAGAATTAAGATGGAAAGAAACATGGAGATTACGATTAGAGAACAGAACAGAACATTGACTCTGACAATGGAGATGATGTAATTAATGAATGGGAATGGTTCAGGGAAGAAGGTGCAAGCATACTAATTCTGCTACATTCTCACTCAAAAGCTTTTAAAAGCTCCCTTAGAGATTATTTAAATTTATAAGTAACTTAGAACAAAAAAGTTTTTAAATATCATAAAACACCATATGTAGTAAAACAAAAACAACAGACTCAAAAAATGGAAAGCATATTAAATGTGACAAGATGAAAACTAATCAATGCAGAAAGGCTGAAAATCAACATGTAAAACCACAACCAGAAGGTCTGGGAGAAGATGGGGGATGAATGAATATGAACAAAATACAATATGTAAAATTTTCAAAGAATATAAATACTTGAAAAATTAAATGCAAAATAGTCATACACTGTCTGGTATGCCAGCCAATGAGAAAAAAACCAAACAAATTATAACTTGAAAAAAAAAACCAAACAAACATGAGCAGGGTCAGGGTCTCAGTGAACAGTATTTGGAACCCAGAGCACCTGGCTATAATGCAACAACTGTGAGAAATGAATGAAGTGTGGCAAAAATGGAGAATAGGGAGACATCAATTCATTCCTCTGCGTTCACAGAGGGAAAACATCTATGGAAAACAAAACATGGGTCTAGAAACTTAACTAAGAAATGTAGCTGACTTAAACTAAATACCAGCAATGGGTGTACAGGGCTGCCCACAAAGAGGTTCCAGGTAGATTTCCAAAAATGATACAGAATTTATTGGTCATGTAACTGGCATGGGACAATGCTTCAACTAGAACATCACAAAGATCCAAGACAACAATGCTGAGACTACTGAGTCAGAAAGACAGAGCCTGTAGAGTATTAACTTAGGAGCTCTTTCTTGGAAAATAAATAACTAAATAAATACAAAGACATAACATTATCTAATCCACAGTGGAGACTTGAAATAGAGCCATGCAAACCAGACCAATCTAGAAGACACAGACACACGAAAAAAAAAGCCACAATAGTTCTAAGCTGTGACTTTATTCAGGTTTGCTTAAATTATAGATGCTACAGTTTTCTAAGACAACATAAGTGACAAAAATTTGATTATTTGATCAATTAAACTTTTTAGTTTCTAAAGATAAAAAGAAAAAGTGAGCAGAAATCTTCCTTAGAAAAATATCAACAGCAGACATGGTTAGAAGTTGATTTTATCGTACGTTCAGTGATCAGATTCTTTTTGGGGGGTACCATCACAAGGGAAGAAAGGGTTTATTCGGCTTATGCTTCAACAGACAGAACTCAAGCAGGGCAGGCACCTGGACACAGGAGCTAATGCAGAGGCTATGGAGGAATGCTGCTTACTCACTCAACATGGCTTTCTTAGCCTCTTTCTTTTTCTTTCTTTCGCTTTACAGCCTGATCCTAGCCCCTTCCCTCTTCTCCCCCCAGTCCCATCCTCAAGCCCACTCCCCCCTTTTCTTTTTCTCAAAAGGGAGGCCACCAAGGGATACCAACCCACTCTGTCACCCCAAGTCACAGTAGGACTAAGCACATCCTCTCCCACTGACGCCAGACAAGTCAGCCCAGCTAGGTGAAGGGGCTCCAGAGGCAGGCAACAGAGTCAGAGACAGCCCCTACTCTCATTGTTAGGGGATCCATAACAATGACCAAGTTGCACATCTGCTACAAATATGTAAAGGGTCTAAATCCGGGCCAAGCATGCTCTTTGATTGGTGGCTCAGTCTCTGTTTGCCCCCATGGGTCCAGGTTAGTTTACACTGTAATTCTTTTTGTGGTGATCAAATTCTTTTCTATCTCATAACAATAAATGAAGGCAAGGGTACTATATAGAATAAATTTTAAAACTTACAAAGCAACATGAATTGTTGTAGCAAATAAATGACATTGGGCTAAATAATAATAGTAGGTGTATAACTATTATGCCAGTATTATTTAACCAGCTATCACAATCAATAAGCCACAGACACCTATTAGATTTTATAATTGCCTTATTTACCTTGGGCTGGGCAGATATTTCACTTATGCAATCTCATGTCATGGCCCTGTTCCATGCCATCTGTCTTATCTATTCCATCCATAATCCTAAGATACTTGCTTGTATTTTTTCATCTAGGCCTTTCAATGCCATTCTTGGAGTCCTTTCTCCCAGCCCAAGTGGTTCCTTCTCTATGCTAATCCATTGTGGCCTCTTCCTTCCTCTTCTTTTCCAGTCTTCCTCCCTCCTTCCCATGATTTTTCTGTCCCCAAGCCCAGGAACCTTAGCCACGCCTACCTCCTTCTGTTCTGCCCAGGCACAGGCCTTTTTTATTAACCAATCAGAAATAGCTTCTTAGGCAAGTTTACACAATAAAGATAGGTATATCTGAATAGTAACCAGATCTTGAGGGCCAATAATTATCATCAAAATATAAGCATCAGAGCAACCTCCAACAAAGAATAAAAACTAGTGTACCAAAGGAAAGCTCATGCACAATTTTCACAAGACAATTGAATATACAGTCTAACATTAAATATGCTTTTGAATATTAATACACTGATCTAATTCAAATGTCAAAGCAAATACTATAACCAAGTATTCAGTGAAAATTTAATATTAAGAACTGTAAATACAAAATTCACTTCATTAATAGACCAAAAGTAAAACAAATCATTAAAAATGTGATTCTCGGGGGCTAGAAAGATGGCACCATGGTTAAGAGCTCATGCTGCTCTCGGAGGATACCATATGGTAGCTCACTATCACTTGAATCTATGGCACCAGGGGATCTCAGTCTTTTCTGGTCTCTATGGGTGACTGTGCTCTTGTGCATATACCTACACACAGACAGATACAGACACACAATTTAAACATGTAATCCAGGCTTAAAGGTATTTAATGGACTTCAACACCCAGAGCCATAAAAAAACAGGAATGAGCAGGTACTTATATAACATGACAGGTGTATGCAAAGGTATCTACTACTGTTGCTCTTCTTTAACACTCTGAAAAGAGTGGGCAGTGCAGGGGAAAGGGCACAAAAATCCAACACGGAATCAACGGAATCCTTATTTGCAAACCACATATTTAGAAACCTAAAAATTCAGCTGACATACTATTTTTAAATAGTTTCATAAAGTCTTTTGGTATACAAATGAACATATTAAAATTAGAAGGATGTATATAGCAAAACCAAGTGATTGTTTTCATTATTTATTAGTTAACTGGGTCAGGTGTTAAAAACTGTGCATGCCAAGCCCATACTCAATCACTGATCTAAAGCCCAAGTCCCAGATTGTGAGATTTAAAAGAAAAGTAGCAGGTTGATGTGGCAGGCACCTGAAATACCATCCAGAAAGATGAGCAAGGACAAATGAAAATGGAAAAGTCTAAATCAGGACAATTTTGACACCCACTGGGGAAATGTAGGCTATGCAAAGGAACACTGGGATCACTGGCAGAAAGGCCAGCTCATCACTGCATGGCTCTGGGACACAAGGCTGCTGCGATGGGGCTAGGGAGGATTAGGCCCTGTGTTCACCTGTGCCCACAAACAAATCCTAAACAGAGGAGGTTTAAATGTCAAAAACAAAACCACTAAGCACTCAAAGGGAAACACTGGAGACTTTCTTATACTGGTGTGAGAATACCTTCTAAGCACTGACAGTACTAATGGACAGATTTACATAAACCAGCCATTTCAGCATGGGCAGGGAGTACAATCACCAAGTAAATGCATCAGACAAGCTGGGAAGCAATGCATGTTCCAAGGAGCTAGTGAGTCCTACATTGTTCTGAGAAGCCCAGCACACACGTGTAGACCTCTCTTTACAAAATGCTTGGGAACAGAAACCATTCGGATTTGTAATTCTTCCATACTTTGAAATATTGGCATATACATGAGAGTCCATAAGGATGGAGCCCAGCCTGAACAGGAAGCTTTTCTTTTCCACTTACTATTTGCAATTAATGTGCCTGTGTTCTGCACAGCACCACCTCATGGGATCACATAGGAACTCTCCACTTGTACCATCACGCTGCCAATTAGAGAGTGATTTTAAAGAGGGTTTGACTTTCCATGCTATGTACAGTTTGGCTCTTGTTTCCGGTCCTTACTAACTGCCTTACTAACCAGGTCTGTTTTTCCTAAATTCATCTGCCTAGGTTGTTTCATTTAGGACTTCTGTAAAGCATATATCTCAGGTAGCAATAATGTCTTATTTTAGTTTTTTCAGGAAATTTGTAAACTTGCCACGAGATGCTTGAAGATGGCTACTGGGCAAAGTGGCTGTATGAACCCAGCTAGATCCTCAGGCAGAACTTTCCTTTTCTGGTCCCAGACAGCCAAGTTAAGAACACTGTTGCATTTTTTTTTTATTCCTTGACACATTTGTATCCATAGACTTGCACCATGAAAATGGGTTTTCTGAGCTGTTTTGCCCTCAGACTGCTTTGGAGCATGCATGGGCTGAAACACCTAAGAGTTTACTTTTTCCTCCAAAGACCTAAGAATTTTAATTTTTCCTCCGTAATTACAGCATCTTTGGTTACCAGCTCTTTCTGCTCACCCTTTTCCTACTCTTTGTAAAGCTAACTCAAGGACTGATTCTCACTTCTCTTAAAAAGTAAAGGAAACGGCAAGAACTGGGCCAGAGCACTCAGTTACTACACAGGAGTGATGTGCAAGCCGGAGTACTATAGGCTTGAGCACATTCTCCTGAAGCAAACCTGCCTTCAAAAGAACTTGATGAGCTCTGAAGACAGTGACGTACAGGGAGGTGTCTTGGAAGGCACTTGGCCTTCAGAGTTCATTTGATCAACAGAGACCTTCTAGTCTTCTGCAATATGACTCAGTGTAAAAAATCATCAAAGAGTAGACATGACTAATTATTTCAAGAATATATTCAATATTTTTGAACACTCAGTTCTTTCCCATTCATTGCCATATCTGCAATCTTCCTCCCACTGTCTAGAGTCTCAGAATATTGCTTTACAACTGTGACAATGCTTTCAAACAAATTGTAAAAATTTTAAATTATTTCATATCCCCTGAGCCAATTCTGCATGTTGAAAACCCTCCACACCCACAAGAAAAACAAACATATACAGTTGTAACAGAAAATGATTATCACTTTTAGAAAAGTAAAAATTTCTATGAACCATTTTCCCTGAGACTTGTTATTTACCTATGAACCCAACGATGACTCAACTTCAGAAACTGCATCACATCTAAATGAAGTACTGGGAACTGAGCACAGAGATAAAAGTAATGGCTTCACCCAAGGGAGAATGGCTCCGAGAAAATGCTCATCAAAATACTATTTCATGACTCAGGCCCTCGCACCCCTTGTGAAGAGCTCCACACTGATTACAGATAGGTTCTAAGGCTTGAGAATAGTCACCATCCTGGTGTCCACAGAACAATTTATTCCAAGTGTATGATGGATGATCTGAATCAACACCTTAGCTCAAAGTCTCCCCATGGCCAGCCGGTACAGGTTGTTCAAAGAGATATGGAATCAACTCCTCAAGTTGTATTTCACATATATGAAATACGTATTTTTTTCATTTTTAAATTAAAATATATTTAGAATTTTATATGGTTTGACAATTTTAATCTCATTTATAAAAAAAAAAATGGTCACAGCAAAATCATATATTTCATCCAGCCTATTGATGAAAGAAAGAAGCAAAAATAATCAGGCCTTCTGTCCAAATTATCCAGAAAACTCCTTTTGATCTCATTTGTTATATTTCCATTCACAATAACTAGTAGAGTGCACTTTCCACAACAGGCAGGAATGTTCAGAATAAAGCATTAAATTAACATAATTCCCATGCAAATAAAGCATTGTCTTCAGTTTGACAGTTTAGCACAGAAAAGTTTTCAGTGGAAAAGATAAAAGTAACTATAGATGGTAACTACTACTAAATGATCTGGACCCTTAAAGCAGAGTGCAATGGGTCAACACTGTTCCTGAGCAGGCCTAGCAAGAAGCAGAAAGATAAAGACAGCGAGGGACAGGGGTCAGGGACATGAATTTGCCCACTCTGACAACCCTTTATCACGTAGTTCCCAAACAGACTCTTACTTTCCATTTATTTCATTTAACATTCAACATTGTTTTAATTGTAATTCTCAATTACACACACACACACACATGCACACGCACACTCGGAATTCAAGCCAGAGTCTGGTACATGTTAGACATGCACTCTAGCACTGAGCTACATCCAAAAGGCTATCTCCTCCTTCTTGCCCTCATACACATCTCCCTTACAAGCATGTTCTATTTCCTGGTTTTGAACACTTCCAAAATGGACTCACCCTACAGGCATTCTCTGTAACTTGGTTCCTTCCCTCAGTGTGGTCTGTTAATCTGGATAGATTAATACGACTGCTCGGTATAACAACCTGCTGGGTGAACAAATGGCTGCTCCCTGTACAGTTCTGATTTACTTCTAGATTTGGTTGGAATTCCAGTTGTTCAAGTCTAGTTCTCTTCCCTATGTCGAGTGGTAGTTTTAATTTGTATTAGTAATGGTTTAACTTACATATTTATCAAGACTAAGATCACAATTCTTTTTTTATTTTTATTTTTGCTGTTCACTATTTATTCTTTTAATTTAACTATCCAGAAAATTCAATCAAAACAGAAAGCATGAGTATTTAGATCATTTCCTGTCCATACAGCACAATCATTCATAACTAATTGCAAGGAGAGTTCTAATTTACATCCTATGAAGTGATTCTCTTATATATATATATATCATTTTTGTGCAATCCATATTCTATATAAATGAGGTTGCTTTCTAGCATAAAAAAAGAAAAAAAAACCTGTCATGTTACAAATTTTTATTCTAAATACTTTAAATAATAGTAAGTTATTTTTTCTTAATGAGTATTTAATTTAAATAAAAACTCTATCTAGAAAATTAAATTTACACACTTACTGAACTTAAGTTTCTAAATGTATCAGGTCTAGCAGTACATTCCTGTCAACTAAGCTGCTTAGTTGGCAGAGGCAGGGAAGATTACAAACCACAGCCTGCCTAAATAATAAAATGGGATGTTTGTGTGTATCATAACTTTTACTTGCATTTCCTCCATCCCATCTAGACCCCTACTCCATCCTGTCATGTGCACCCTCCCAATGTCCCCAAGGTAAATCATAAATAAGTTCTCTAAAAAGAAATCTTGAGCCCAACTGAAAGGTGAGTAGTCCTAGGCCAGGTTGTTTGCATTCCTAGGCTGTAGGTCAAGAGTTTTCTGAAAACAGAATCATTATACTGTATAGGCAGAATCTTTCATTTTTTTCTTTTTCCCTTTAGAAAATTCTGCTATCTTCACTATCATGTGGTAAATATGAATATCTTGCTGGAATGAACTACCAGGATCTTCAGCAAATTCATCTTAAACCATGCTGATCAAAAAAAGCAAACCATGAAAAAGGGTACACAAACAATTTAAACATTCTTTATCAGAAATGCTGGTAGCTACAAGTGCTTTATTTAGATCTGTGGGACTCTTCTCTTGGTTTGAGCTAATCTCATATCCACCTTTGCTGTTAACTAGTTTTGTTTTATTGAGAAAGTCATCCCCTTTCTTTGGAAAACAAAGACCTTTAATACGCCAGCCAGTATCTTAGTAGAGACTAGGTTTTCATGATTAGGCAACATTTCCTGTCCTCCTTACTAACCCAAGGCAGCTTGTTCTAGGTCAAATCCCTAGTCTGAAAATGAAAATCAAAGATGATTTTCAGTCTCAAGCCTCAAGGTAGTAGTCAACAGGCATGCATTTTAGATTTGAAGTCTCAGGTATGCCTGGCTGGGAAACTATCCAGAGATCTCGGGTTTTCAGTTGCTAAAGAAAATCAATGAGTAAAAAGAGTCTATACACTAGCAATGTTTAGCAAATGCCACTAAAAACTGTTGAGTGTGTTCTGTATTGGTCATGAGCTCTGGATATGAGATTAGCTCAAACCAAGAGAAGAGTCCCACACCATAAAGATGGCACAGCGGGGAGGAAGTCTGCACTGCTAATAAACCATCCTACAGTATGGTTTGCCACAGTGTTTCAGTCTTTTTTTTTTTTTTAATTTGTTCTTTCATATAGGACATCCTGACCTCTGCTTCCCCTCCCTTCTCTTCCTCCCATTCCTCCTACTCCTACCTCCACCTGCCCTATCCACTCCTTTTCTGTTTCCCTTCAGAAAAGGGCAGGCTTCCCAGGGATAACAACCAAACATGGCATATCAAGTTGCAGAAAGATTAGGCAAATCCCCCCATATTAGGTTGGACAAGGTAATCCAGTAGGAGGACAAAGGTCCCAAAAGCAGACAAAAGCATCAGAAACAGCCACTGCTCACTCTGTTAGGAGTTCCACAAAAACCACCAAGCTACACAACTATAACATATATGCAGAGGGCCTATCATTGAACCATGCAGGCTCCCTGATTCAGTCTCAGTGAAACCCTATGAATCCAGGTTTGTTGATTCTGTGTATTTTCTTTTGGTGTCCTTAACTGCTCTGGTTTCTACAATCCTTCTTCCTTGTCTTCAGCAATTTTACAGTTTTTTTTTTCTTTACAAGATTTTTTTTTTTTTTAATCAGTTGTATCTAGATCCTAAAGAAGGAAAACTCACTGAATGGCCACAGAAAACAGATGGACTAAAGACTGAACTGTGAGAGGTACAGCTGTTATGGTAGTAAACCAAAGTGTAGAGAATATTCCTATTCTTGAGAAAAAGGAATTCTGAACTAAAGAGATGGCTTAATGGTTAGGAGCACATAATATTCTTCCAGAGTACCTGAGTTCAAATGCTAGCACCCACTCTAAGGTTATCCAACAACTGCCTATGACTCTAGCTCCAAGAGATCTGATGTCTCCTTCTGGCCTCCACAGACATCTGCACTCATGTGCACAAACCCATGCATACACTCATAATTAAAAGTAAAATAAACCTTTTTTTAGAACAGAAAAAGATTATTTTTTCTTATTTATTTATTCACTTATTTGTTTGTTACTTTGAGACAGGATCTCACTCTGTGGCCCAGGCTGATCTCAAACTCAAGACAATCCTTCTACCTCAGTCTCTTGAGTACTGAGATTACACTTTTGAGTTGTCATTCTTGGTGAGTAAAAGAAATTCTTAAAGAATTCAAAAGCATAAAATGTCAGGGAAAAGACTAGATACAATCACACCAATAAAGAACTATATGGATTGAGGGAGCTTTACCAGACCACAGAGAAAGATAATGCAGCCACTCCTGATATGACCTGATAGGCTAGGATCAGATGGGAGGGGAGGAGGACCTTCCCTATCAGTGGACTGGGGGAGGCATGGGTGGAGAAGAGGGAGGGACTACAGCTGGGATAAAAAGTGAATAAACTGTAATTAATAAAAAATTAATTTATTTAAAAAACATTTTAACATTAAGAACATTTGCTCAACCATGTTCATAGCAGCTTTATTTGTAATAGCCAGAATCTGGAAATACCCCAGATGCCCCTCAGTTGAGGAATGGATACAGAAATTGTGGTACATCTACACAATAGAATATTACTCACAAGGAAATCATGACATTTGCAGGCAAATGGTGGGAACTAGAAAAGATCATCCAAAGTGAGGTATCCCAGAAACAGAAAGACACACAGGGCATATACTCACTCATAAGTGGATATTAGACATATAATATAGGATAAACATACTAAAATCTATACACCTAAAGAAGCTAAGCAAGAAGGAGGACTTTGGCTAAGTTGCTCAATCCCCATTCAGAAAGGCAAAGAGGATGGACATCAGAAGAGGGAGAAAACAGGGAACAGGACAGGAGCCTGCCACAGAGGGCCTCTGAAAAACTCTAGCCTTCAGGGTATCAAAACAGATGCTGAGACTTATAGCCAAACTTTGGGCAGAGTGCAGGAAATCTTAGGAAAGAAGGGAGAGATAATAAGACCTGGAGAGGACAGGAGCTCCACAAGGAGAGCAACAGAACCAAAATACCTGGGCCCAGGGGTCTTTTCTGAGACAGATACTCCAACCAAGGACCATTCATGGAGATAACCTAGAACCCCTGTACAGATGTAGCCCATGGCAGTTCAGTGTCCAAGTGGGTTCCATAGTAATGGGAACAGGGACTGTCTCTGACATGAACTGATTAGATCACCTCCCCCTGATGGAGGAGCAGCCTTACCAGGCCACAGAGGAAGACAATGCACCTACTCCTGCTGAGACCTGATAGACCAGGATCAGAAGGAAGGAAAGGAGGATCTCCCCTATCAGTGGACTGGGGAGGGACATGGGTGGAGAAGGGGGAAGGAGGGTGGGATTGGGAGGGGAGGAGGAAGGGAGCTACAGGTGGGGATACAAAGTAAATAAACTGTAATTAATAAAAATTATCAAAAAAAGAAAAAAACTATATGGGGCATCTTGGTACAGTGATATGCATCTTTCATTCTAGAACCTGGGGGGCAGAAACATGTGACTCTCTATGTATGAGTTTGAAGCCATTATGGTAAAAAAGTTGAACAAATGAACGAATTCAAAACTAAAAACATGTTTAGAGAACACAGAATTCATGAAGGAAATAATACCTAAAATAAGGTCATCTCCAGTTAGTGGAGACATTAGAGACCAACAGAAATAAGTAGAAAACACCCAGACTTCTGCTTTGGCCCCAACGGCTGGCATAATGGTACATAACACAACACTCTCCTAAGCTTCACTGTATTCATGAGCAATAAGAGGGGCACGGAGTGAGGGGGAGTGACACCAACCCCAGAATTGTGAAAATTAAATGCCACCAAATGACTGCTCCATGCTGTCCTTTACAGCAGCCCTCCCTGAAACTACTTCCTGAGTTCATGAAACTAAAAAGCTGGCGGTATTCTGTGAGCATGTGCGTGTGCGCATGTGGTGCTGCAGACAGAACCCAGGACTTCAAGAGTGCTAGCCGAGCACTCTAACACTGAGCTTCAGCCCTACGCCAAATACTCTACATTACTACTGTCCCAACTGCTGCACTGTCCACTCACGTTGCTAAGTATGAGTGATGTAATCTATTTTAAGATACCTACACTCCAAGAAGCCTACCCTATCTTAGGTCTCTAGCTTGTCAGAGAGACCACCCCGCCCACAGCTTCTCTTCTCTCTGTAGGTCCTCTGCCCTCTCACCTCGGCTCACCACTGGTCTGGTCTCCACTCATTTTTCTCTGTGATTCCTTCTACCTGGTTCCCTCTCTTCAACCACTTCTGTTGTCTATTCTATTTCCCCTTCAGAGTGAGATTTAAGCATCCTCCCTTGAGTTCTCCTTGTTACTTATCTTCTTTGTGTCTGTGAATTGTAGTATGTTTATCCTGTATTATATGGCTAAAATCTGCTTGCAGGTGAGTACATACCATGTGTGTCTTTCGGCTTCTGGGATATCTCACTCAGGATGATCTTTTCTAGATGTCGCCATTTGTCTGCAAATTTCATTATTTCCTTGTTTTTAATAGCTGAGTAATATTTCACTGTATAAATGTACCACAATTTCTTTATCCATTCTTATGTTGAGAGACATCTAGCTTGTTTCTAGATTCTGGCAATTACAAATAAAGCTGCTATGAACATAGCTGACTTATAACAAGTGTACTTATTGTATGGTAAAGCATCTTTTGGGTATACGTCCGGGAGTGGTACAGCTGGGTCTTGAGGTAGAGCTATTCCCAATTTTCTGAGAAAGTGCCAGATAGATTTCCAAAATGTTTGTATATGTTTGCACTCACACCAGCAATGGAATAGTGTTCCCCTTTTTCCACATCCTTGCCAGCATTCAAGTGTTGTCACTTGAGTTTTTTATCTTAGCCATTCTGCTGGGTGTAAGATGGAATCTCAGAGTCATTTTGATTTGTATTTCCCTGATGACTAAGGATGTTGGGCATCTTTTTAAGTGCTTCTCAGCTATTAGAGATTCCTCTGTTGAGAATTCTCTGTTTAGCCCTATGTCCTATTTTTAAATTAGATTATTTAGTCTGTTGTGTTTAATTCTTGAGTTCTTTATATATTCTAGATAGTAGCCCTTTGTCAGATCTAAGATTGGTGAAGATCTTTTATCAGTCTGTGGCCTGCTGTTTCGTTCTATTGACAGTGTTCTTTGCCTTACAGAAGCTTTTCAGTTTCAAGAGGCCCCATTTATTAATTTTTGATCTTAGAGCCTAAGCTGTTAGTATTCTGTTCAGGAAGTTGTCTCCTGTGCCAATGAGTTCAAGGCTCTTCCCACTTTCTCTTCTAATAGATTTTGTGTGTCTGGTTTTATGCTGAGGTCTTTTGATTCACGTGGACTTGAGTTTTGTACAGGGTGATAAATATGAATCTATTTGCATTTTTCTACAGGTAGACATCCAATTAAAACAGCATCATTTGTTGAAGATACTCTCTTTTTTTTCCATTCTATAGTTTTGGCTCCTTTAACAAAAATCAGGTGACCATAGGTATGTGGGTTTATTTCTGGGTCTTTGATTCAATTTCATTGATCAACCAGTCTATTTCTATGCCAGTAGATGCGGAAACTCATAGCCAAACATTGGCAAAGTGTAGAGTCTTGTGGAAAAGTGAGGGGAAGGGCAGAAGGACCTGTAGGTGACAGGAGTTCCATAAGAAGACCAACAGAGCCCAGAGGGCCCAGAGGGGCTTGTGCAAAGGTCCATGCATAGACTGGACCTAGGCCCCTTACATAGATGTAGAAGAGGGCAACTCAGGGTTCATGAGGGTCCCCTAGTATGAGGACCCATGGCTGACTCTAACATGGACTCTGTTGCTTGCTTTTTTATCACTGCCCCTAGTGGGCCTGCCTTGCCAGGCCTCAGGAAAAGAGAAGGAGCTCAGTCCTGATGCAACTTGATGAACTAGGGTAGGTGGGTGGGTGGGGCTCCCTTTTCTGAGAATAGGGTAAAAGGGCTGGAGGAAAAGGGAAAAAGAGTGGGACCAGGAGAAGAGGAGGGAGAGGACTATGATTGGGATAAACTAAATAAAGTGAATAAACTAAATTTAAAAAGAGATACCTACAATATTTTTAAAAGATTCTAAGAAATTTTAATGAATGATAAAAATGAACTTAATTACATCACTATTAAAATAGAGAGAAAGGTTAGGATTACTTATACCAAAACTGATATCTTGAAGACTGTGAGGCAGGTCTTAAAAGGATACATCTGATGACTTTGATCATGAATGGGGAAAATACAAAATACAGAATCTGTGATGTTCTCATACACCTGAGAACAGTTTCTTGGGTCAAACACTGAGTGGGAAGAGATTGCACATAAAAGAAGACATGATGGATCTGAGAAGGGCTCTAGATTTTATGTACAATGGGAACCAAGAGGATTATATCCTAATAAGGATACAATCATATGTGAGATTAGAGAAATGATTGGAAAGCATGGTGCTGAGTAGGGAGAAGCAAAAGAAAAGCATGAAAATGTCATCCCAGGCCCATGGAGAGCCATGCAGAGAGCCAAATGGACTTCCTGCACATAAGATAAAGTCTGCGGCAATGGAACCACTGAGTAAGGAGTTCTGCATGTGGACTCCATGAGCCACTAAAGAAAGGTTGGCAAGAATAAGGTACATTGATGGTTAGTCCCACCTTTTTGAGGTGAGAAAGGGGCAGAGATGGGGTTGGAGGACTGCAACACAGGCAAGAAAATTTAAGGCAACTCCAGAGTAGCACACAAAAAAAGCAGACACTTAAGACATAGGAAACCATTTAACCTGGCTTGAAAGGTGAAAAGTTGGTGTGCTTTATTTTAACTGTGTGTATTTTAAAAGCCTGGCTATTTCTTCCTCTGTATCTACTGGTTAAATACCTCAGTACATGCATTAAACATACCTCTCATCTGGCCCTTTCTGCCCTCTCCCTTTTAGTACTACAGGTACTTCACATGATCCAGACAATCTATGCTTTGACTCTCTCCCTCCTCAAGGCCTTCCAAACTCTCACTGGAACTTTCCCTCAAAAGAAATCTGCAGTTATAAGTCACCACCCTCTAACCCACAGGAATGAGCTGAACTCTATGCCAAATCTCTCTCCATACGTGATACTGCTGTTTCATTCCTTAGTGGCTAATTACGCTCTCAGGTCCCTTGTCTTTAAATTCACAGACTACAAAAAAATGTTAAACTTATGCAAACAGACAAGCTTCTAAGGCAAGATGAATGCCCTAAAATTGCCCTTTGGAAGAAAAACTGTGACCGCAGCACCCAGAATCACCCTATAAATCTGCCTAATGTGGAGTCGTCATAATTATAACAGTGATAAAGTATGTCTACAAATCTATACAAAGAGTCAGTGAAACCTGAAACGAGGATGCAGAAGTGCCACAGTGAGGACTGCTAAGGCCCATGAGGAGGACAGAGGCAGAAGATGGCCGTTCCTGGAACTAACATTTCCAAAGAGCTTGCTTAGGTGATGGCCATTCCCCTCCTCTCATAACGCTGAGGGGATAAAGTCTGCGGCAATGGAACCACTGGGTAAGGAGCTCTACATGTGGACTCCATAAGCCACAAAAGAAAGGCTGGCAAGAATAAGGTGGCAAAATTCCACATAATTCCTAGAAACTGGGTGGCACAGAATCCTAGTAAGCGAGCAATGTGTGTCTACTTGTACCTTCACAGGAAAGCTAGGTACAAAGGGAACTTACAGTTTAGGTCTAGGTGTATCTATAGTGACAGGAAGTTCAGGAGAACTCAGAAATATCAATGCCAAATATGTCACAAAAGGTCAGAGGCCATACTTTCTAACAGGGATTTGACCCTAAAGTGAGCAATATGCATAATTAATAGTGAACTCAAGTGGACAAGGCTACCAATCCAAATAGCCCTAGAAAAGAAGAGCTAAGTGCTCAGGGCAAAGAAGAAACACAAGGCAGATGTATTTGGTCTAGATTAAGGAAAAATGGGAGATGACCTGTGCACCTTATTTTTTCTGCAGTTGTTTTAATGCCTAGACCATTTAAAGACCGAAAAACAATGACTGAGGAACTGCCAGGGTCCAGAAACTCAAAGTTTAAGTTCCACTTCTGTGACTGATTCTATTCACAGGATTCTTCCTTTGTGTCTTGATTTAACCCTAATGCACAAGGACTAATATCTTAAACATAGATATTTTGCAGATATTTGTTTAACATGAATATTTGAGTCAAATGTCTCCAAGCTTTGTCATAAATACACCTATCCAAACTACACAGAAGTGTGTCCACACATAACAACTGCTCCTTACAAAGAGGTATGTGCACACATACCCACTGTCCCTTATACTCACAGACACTGCAACCAAAGAGAGCTGCTTTTCTATTCATCCTTATAGATAATCCTAAACTGCCTAGTCTTCTTTATAATAAAATAATAATTCATATGAATTTTATGATAATTAAACATCAGTTCCTACAAATACAAAGTGGTTTTATTGACAGGTCGAAATTTCCTTGAGATTCTATCTTGTGGGCCCCTCTTGAGAAGTCCCTTTCTGTTTCTTGGGTAGATACAGTCCCTTTTCTAAGCGGGTGAGCATGAGCTTCCCAGAGTAATAACCAACTTGGCACTGCCAGCCATGGAGGCCTGGCCAACAGGATATGCCAAAGAATACAGGAGAGGGACTAAAGGAATAGCTCAGTGGTTAAGAGCTCTTGTAGAGTGTACGGGCTCAGGTCTCAGTATTCACAGGCCAGTTTAACTCTATTCAGGGGATCTAAGGCCTCTTCTGGCCTCCAAAGGCATGCACACAGTGTACATGTATACCACAGGCAAAAACTCATACATACACATAAAGATAAATAAAACTTGTTTAAAGTACATGATATAAGCCAATAGCTTCTCAGTGCAAAGCCCATGGCAATCTCAGAAGAGCAGTGACAACTAGGTAGAGTTTCATACACTCACAGAAAAGGAGAATAACATGCATTATAGATGATCAAATTAAGTAGCTAAAGCTCCCTTCCAGGAAAAACTGGAAAATTTAGTGGATGCTGGAGATTAAAATACCAACACTGACAAAGTCAGGTAAAAAGACTTTCTGCATGATAGGGAGTGGTGTGGGCCAACAGCACAGGCTCTAAGAGCAACAATCAATATATGGGACCTCATGAAACTGAAAAGCTTCTTGAAAGCAAAGGACACTGTCATCAAAACAAAATGTCAGCCTACAGACTGGGAAATGATCTTAACCAATGCTATATCTGACAGGGGGCTAATATCCAGAATATATAAAGAACTAAAGAAGTTAAAAAGCTCTTTTCTGAGACTGACACTCCACCAAGGACCATGTATAGATATAACCTAGAACCTTTGCTCGGATAAAGCCCATGATAGCTCAGTAAACAATTGGTTTCCCATAGTAAAGGGAACAGGCACTATTTCTGACAGGAACTGAATGGCAGGCTCTTTGACCTCCCCATCCCCCAAGGGAGGAGCTGTCCTGCTAGGCCACAGAGGAGGACTTTGCAGCCAGTCCTGAAAATACCAGATAAAACAGGGTCAGATGAAAGAGGAGGAGGTCCTCTCCAATCAGTGGACTTGGAAAAGGGCAGGGAGGAGATGAGGGAGGGAGGGTTTCGGAGGGAATGAGGGAGTGGGATACCGCTGGGATACGGAGTTAATAAAATGTAACTAATAATAAAATAAATAAATAAAAAATAAAACTTAAAAAAAAAGAAGTTAAAAAGCAACAAATCAAGTAATACAATTAAAAAATGGGGAACAGAGCTAAACAGATAATTCTCTGTAGAGGAATATAGAATGGCAGAGAAACACTTAAAGAAATGATCAACATCCTTAGTCATCAGGGAGATGCAAATCAAAAGGAGCCTGAGATTTCACCTTATACCCAGCAGAATAGCTAACATCAAAAACTCAAGTGACAATCCATTCTGGAGAGGATATGAAGAAAGAGGAACCCTCCTCCATTGCTGGTGGGAACATAAACTTGTACAACCACTTTGGAAATCAATCTGGTGCTTTCTCAGACAATTAGGAACAGTGGTTCCTCAAGATCCAGCTATACCACTCCTAGGCATATATCCAAAAGATGCTCAAGTATACAAGGACATTTGTTTAATCATGTTTTTAGCAGCTTTATTTGTAATAGCCAGAACCTGGAAACAACCCAGATGTCCCTCAACTGAGGAATGGATACAGAATTTGAGGTACATTTACACAATGGAATACTACTTAGCAATTAAAAACAAGGAAATCATGAAATTTGCAGGCAAATGGTAGGAACTAGAAAAAATCGTCCTGAGTGAGGTATATCAGAAACAGAAGACACACACGGTATATACTCACTTATAAGTGGATACTAGACATATAATATAAGATAAAGTTACAAAAATCTGTACACCTAAAGAAGCTGAGCTAACAGGAGGACACTGGGTAAAATGATCAATCCTCACTCAGAAAGGCAAACAGGATGGACTTTGGAAAGAGGAAACAGGACAGGAGCCTACCACAAAGGGCCTCCCAGCACTGTATCAAAGCAAATACTGAGACCCATAAACAAACTTTGGGCAGAATGCAGGGAATCTTACGAAAGAAGGGGGAAATAGTAAGACCTGGAGGGGACAGGAACTCCACAAGGAGAGCAACAGAACCAAAATATATGGGCACAGTGGTCTTTTCTGAGACTGATACTCCAAACAAGGACCATGCATGGAGATAACCTAGAACCCCTGCTCAGATGTAGCCCATGGCAGCTCAGTATCCAAGTGGGTTCCCTAGTAAGGGGAACAGGGACTGTCTCTCACATGAACTCAGTGGCTAGCTCTTTCACAGCCTCCCCCTGATGGAGGAGCAGCCTTGCCAGGCCACAGAGGAGGACAATGCAGCCAGTCCTGATGAGACCTGATAAGCTAGGGTCAGATAGAAGGGGAGGAGGATCTCCGCTATCTGTGGACTTGGAGAGGGGCATAGGAGGAGATGAGGAAGGAAGGGTGGGATTGGGGAGGAACGAGGGAGGAGCTACAGCTGGGATACAAGGTGAATAAACTGTAATTAATGTAAAAAATAAAAATTTAATTAAAAAAAGAAAAAAAAAGTGGTATGGGGGGTAAAACATAAGGCCATATTTCTGCTAATTAAAAAATGGCACAAAAAGGAACTTTAGAGACAGGAATCTAATGCAAATTCACGAAGTGGTTAAATCCAAATGAAGCACTGTGGCTGAAAAGGTGAACACACTTAGGATCTACCTGCAAAGCAGGAAAAACATAGTCTACTACTTCAAATGTAAGGTAAGGCATGAAGTCAATGAGCTACATAAGCAGATAAACCTCAAACATGAGCCCAAACTTAAAGTAAATGAAGAAAAGCACTTCAGAAGTAAGGCCAAAGTTCAAGGATCTGCATTGCAAAGAGAAGTCAAAATAAAACAAGAGCAAGAATGAAAACCCTGTATTGTATGACTAAAATCCACTTATAAGTGAGTATATAATCATGTGTGTCTTTCCAGGTCTGAGTTACCTCACTCAGGATGATCTTTTCTAATACCATCCATTTGCCTGCAAATTTCATGATTTCCTTGTTTTTAATGGCTGGGTAGTATTCCATTGTGTAAATGTACCACAGTTTCTTTGTAGACATACTACAATGCACAAACCCCAAGAAGGTAAGTCCAATGAGCATCTTAGGCTTCATGTCAGTGCACTAGTTAGGGGAGTGGGGAATAGTTCTGATATAAACTATGTTTTGTTTTGTTTTGTTTTGTTTTGTTTTGATCCCTTCCCCCTGATGGGACTTCCCTGCCAGGCCACAGGGGAGAAAGTTGATCTCAGTTCTCATGTGAATAGATTAGCTGGGATGTCTGAGTATGGCTCCTCTACTTTGAAGAACAGGGGAGGAAAAAGAGGGGATGCAGGGAGCTTGGTCCTGAGAGGAGAGGATGGAGAGGCCTGTAACTGAGATATAAATTGAATTAATTAATTTTTTTAAAAAAGAATGAAAACCTGAGACATCTAAGCCAGAGGCACGCACAGAGTACAGGAGCACAGAGTAGACCACATCACTGCTGAACAAAGTTGCAAAACTGAGAAGTATCAAAACTAAAATAAAAAGAACAACAGATACATGGATACACTACAGGAAAACAAAATGCAGCCTACTAAATAAAAATAAGCAATAGCATGTGTGCCATGTGTGTATAAGATGAGGTTATAAGAGCTATGAACAGAAGCATGTCAAACATATTTGGTGTATGAATTCCAAATGGCACTTAGCAAAACCACATTCATCAATTAAGAATGCCATTTTTAAGTGGTAAAGGAAACAACCTCTTCTGCAGTGAAGAGGAAGGTGCAGAAAAGCTTATCCTTAGGAAAATGCTCTAGCAAGAAGCACAAAGATAAAACAGACTACTACCATTGTTCACACCTTCATTACATCTTAAATCTAGCATGAATGGCTACAAATATCTCAAAAGGTGAAATAATTAACTGTGATTCCTACAGTACAGCACAGCACCACTGACACAGCCTACCCACAACCCACAATCTCTAGATCCAACTATCCTGTTCCATGAAATTCAGAGGACTGGGGTCACGCTTGAGTTATACTTGAGTTACTAGTCTCCACAACGATATAATCAGCAAGACGAGAACATGGGAATTACAGAACAAATAACCCAGTTTCCTTAGTAAAAGCATCAAAGGAGAACAACACTAAAAAGATGGCTACAGAATTTATAGATTAAAATAATAAGACTAAGATACAGGCAGAACCACACCATTACATAGAGTTAGATAAGACACCTAAGTATACCAAGGCATGAGCCAGTAACCTCAAGGGCCATAACACTTAATACATGACTAAAACTGGCTTTTTCTTAATTTTTAACAATGAGTCTGCTCACTGGTCAGCAGAGATAGCAAACAACAAAAACTAACCTATAGGCTTGGGCAACGTAAGGTATTTTCAAAGTTTGAAAGAGAGAAGTGTCTTGATTCAAACTTCATGGAAATTATGAGATGCCCTAAACTTCTAACACTGCAGAGTAAGAGTCCCAGATTGCATAGCAGACCTACTTTCCATCACCACCAATGTCACTTCCTAGCCAACCTCAGGCAAAGGGGACATCAAGGAAATGGGCATCAGCCACGAGGCAAAGGCACTAGGTTGGGCAATTCCTAGATGCTCCTCTGCTTCCATCTTCAGATAAGACTTATTAAACAGGGAATATGACAGGAGCCTACCACAGAGGGCCTCTGAAAGGCTCTACCCTGCAGGGTATCGAGGCAGATGTTGAGACTCATAGCCAAACTTTGGGCAGAGTACCCGGAATCTTATGAAAGAAGTGGGACATAGTAAGACCTGGAGAGGACAGGAGCTCCACAAGGACAGCGACAGATCCTAAAAATCTGGGCACAGGGGCCTTTTCTGAAACTGATACTATAGCAAAGGACCACTCATGGAGATGGCCTGTACAGATACCCCTGCACAGAGGTAGCCTATGGCAATTCAGTATCCAAGTGGCCTCCATAGTAATGGGAACAGGGACTGTCTCTGACATGAACTGATTGGCCGGCACTTGGATCACCTCCCCCTGAGGGGGGAGCAGCCTTACCAGGCCACAGAGCAAGACAATGCAGCCACTCCTGATGAGATCTGATAGACTAGGATCAGAGGGAAGGAAAGGAGGACCTCCCTTTTTAGTGGACTTGGGGAGGGACACAGATGGGGAAGAGGGAGGATGGGATTGGGAGGGGAGGACAGAGGGAGGTACAGGGGGGATACAAAGTGAATAAACTGTAATAAATAAAAATTAAAAAATAAATGACAGAACAAAAAAAGACTTATAAATCCACGACCATTTGTTAGGTGAACAAGTTTATCTATATTTAAGAATTATAGAGATTAAGAAACAAAAACAAATATGGCCTGGTCACATATTCAAGGTTATATTGATGAAGAAAGGAAAAAAGTGACATCTTATAATGATCCATAATGAGAAGGAGATGTGTGCTATCCCAGTGACCACCTGTGTCTTTCACTAATTTCACTTAGGCCAAATGTACACACAGGTGTTAAGTGGCCAACAGATATGCGTACCATTGTTCTGCTACAAAAGCTATGGTTTTTACAGATTTCAAGAACATACTTAATATTTTTTTTACTCTTTGAGATCTTTTTTCCCAACGAAGGGAATTGAATCTAGGGCCTCACTGCGAAAGGTGTGAGCTTTACCACTGACTTATGTTACAACCCAGCCTGAGATTTTTAAAAACTATCCGTATTAGTATTACCCGCCCCCCGACATTCTGTACTTGATTACCCATATCTCAAAATGCTTGGTTTTTAAAAATAAATAACAATTAAGTAATAATTAAGGCAACGTATTCTTTATTTTAGTCTCCTCCACATTTTGGAGCATTTTTTCTTTAGTCCACACAAGGCAGCAGCCAGGTCTTGTCTGTCTCCTAGTCCTTTTCTCTCAGATAGCCTCATCATCTCCAAAAATGGGGGAGATGTAAAAGGAAATGGAGTTCCACTGTATTAAGTACTGATAAAGGTCCCAAAACACTGTCTAAGTCAGCTTTTATAAACTGCCTGCTTTTAATTTTTCATACACCATCTAACAAATGTAGGGCAGAATAAGAATAAAGAAATTCTATTTAAATTAACAAAAAAGCATGTAAGCTTTTAAAAACATAACATTAACTTTATTTTTTTAAAAAAGCATCCAGAGAAATAAGTAAACCCAAATCAAATTTTTTAGCTGCCTTGATAGTACAAATAAGTAAAAAAGAAGATCCATTAGGTAGTTTCGTTTTGTTTTGTTTTTCCATAATGAGTCTTTGTCTACTAAAATATAGAGCATTCAAAATTAAGAAGAAAATTACTGTCTTTTTAAACTGAATGTGTTTTCAATCTAATTTCTACTAGTGGGCTAAGTATTCAAGAAGCATGTTCATCTACATTGAAATAAGCAAATGAGAAATAAATTTTTCTTATATAGCTTCAGTACAATAAAGCAAGTGACTATTAAGACTTTTAAATAAAAGCTTCTAAGAGCCAAAAATTTATAGTTGAAAAACTACTATAAACAGATTGATCTTTTACTTATCTAGCGTTTATTTACAAGGTTTCTAAATACAAACTATCTACTTATGTTTCTGTTATTTTTCTTTCTCTGTATTCTTCTGCAAGGCAACAGTAACTTTAGTTCCTAGTAATGTATGACTAGCACAGGAGGTGGGGACTTTCAGTGGTACTTTTGTTTAAATTTACTTACTTTGTAATACGGTCAATGTTGGCAATCTGCTTCTGATTCCTTATAATTTCAATGGCTGCCCAAAGATGCTGGATAGCTTTTGTGTCCGCTTGTCGTCTTTTTGTTAAACGTGCCATGACCTGTTTACTTCTTTAGCTGCAGCAATATACAAAAACATAAGGCAGAAAACATGGATTACAGTGGGAATTTCCAACACGAGAAGCAATGGTCGCAGCGCTCCTGACACTGGGCATTCTAAAGTGAGGTGTAGTGGTGAGGCTTTCTATTTTCTACCCTTCACACTGCACTTCTACTTAATGAAAGCAAGCATTCACTTGGTTACTTTTTTTTTTTTTTAGATTTTATTTATTGTTTATACAACATTCTGCTTGCACACCAGATCTTACTATAGATGGTTCTGAGCCACCATGTGGTTGACTGGGAATTGAACTCAGGACCTTCGGAAGAACAGGGAGTGTTCTTAACCTCTGAGCCACTTGGTTACTTTTTAAAGAATAATATTCTAGAGCCCAAATCGCTTAAAAAGGTATTTCTAAGGAGTCTACCTTACACCATGTTAAAAAAATACATTTAATGTTTATTCTAAAATACATAGATACTACAAGATAAAATTTCAAATTTTAGGTATTAGACTGTGTGAAATTCAAGAAATATAAAATTAAATTTATATGTCCTAATTGTTTGATATTTCACATTTTTATGGTCATAGCTTTAGAGAGTCCAGTATCATATACATACAAAAACAATGTTTAAAAAAAAAAACAAAACATTAGCCAGGCATGGTAATGGTATATGGTGCTGCACGTTTGCAATCCCAGCACTGATAAAGGTCCCAAAGTACTGATAAAGGTCCCAAAACAGTGCAATCCCAGCACTCGGGAGGTAAAACAGGTAAAGCTCAAGGTCAACTTGATCTACACAATGAGTTCCATGCCAATAAGAACTGCATAGCAAGACCTTGTCTCAAGAAACAAACAAATAAAAAAAACATGAGCAGAGAATCCAAGTTGTTCTGAGGCAAAATAGGAATGGGTAAGAGCTAGGATCCCAGATCATAAATTATCTGTAATGATCCAGATACCAAAATGAGTTCATTTCAGAGCTAATAATTATATTATTAGGAAATAACAATGTTATTTTAGTCAAATCTTAGTATTCTGGATGAGCTGAAGGAAACAGCTGTCAAGCCTCCAAATACCCTTCCAACTGTCTGCAGGCAAGAAAGAAGAATGGACCACAGTCCAGTGTCTGGTTATGTGAGAGTATTAAAGAGGCCCAATGAACATTTACTTCATCTTCACAGTGAGCTCAGCCTCAGGGATCCAATGAAACACACAACCCGAACATTAGTGTGCCAGGCCCTTAGTGCAGGCAGGCAATCGGACATCTCCAGGTGGCTGCTCCCTTCAAGGAGACAGCAAGTATGGAACTCATTCTAACACTTCACTGTACTCCCTGAAAGACCAGAGAAGTTCCTGGAATCTCATTTCTCTCTTCTCCATCTTCTTTCATAGTCTCCTTCCTTCTCTGACCAACCTGAGTAAGACCTGCAGCTGCCACTAGAGTTCATCTTAACCAGACTTACTTCTGAGGAGCCTGGATCCAGCCAAGTCCTAGATATGGTGGCATCCAGCATTATTTAGCGAACAGAGAGTGAATGTACCGTGAAAAGGATTGAAGGGGTTTCTGCATGACCTATTTCCCCATGGCTACTTTAAAACAATGCTGGGCTGGAAAGATGGCTCAGTGTTTCAAAACTCTTAAAGCATGCATGTAAACCTGAATTCAAATTCTCAGCACCCATATAAAAGGCAGGTGCAGCCCTGTGAGCCTGTGACTTGGCAGGAGGGAGGACAGAGGTGGAGATGGCTGGACTTGCTGACCACCAGCCTAGCTTCGGGTTCAGTAAGAGACTGTTTCAACGAACAAGGCAGAGTGAGAGCAGAACACCTGTTACCCTCTAGCTTCGCCACACACATTCAACACACTACACACATGCATGCCTGCATATGCACATACTAAAAAAAAAAAAAAAGCCATGTTCAAGTTTTTAAGGAAAATAATTTCATTTTGAATAAACTTAGATCTGTACTCAAATAATACTAAAAATGACAACTGTGACTCAGATGCTTTCGCTTTAAAGTACACTGACACCTCAGTTTCAGTATGCTTTCAGGAGTGCCACCTCAAGATCCAATAAGCCATGGAAAGAAACTGCAGGGATTACAATGAGATGTAGCAAATCAGCTCTTCCCGGTACTGCTGTGTCATGGATAGCAGCAGCATGGACAGTGCCTTGCTCATATTGCTGTGCTAGCCAGGAAACACTTAAAATGTAATGAATAGTGATCCTGGCAAGAAAACAAAACTAACAGAGGAAATCTAACATGGAAGTGTAAGATCATACAGAACAAACACGGTAATGGTGCAGAATTTCCTGTGAGAATTCAAAAAAAGGTCATGCTGTTCCTAGCCTAGATAAAATTTAGGTAGAAATAAATGAAATACAGCAAAAATATAAATATGAAGATATTTCTTATATACTCCAATATTTCTTCTATTAATGTATTTTAAAAATAACTTTAAAGTAAAAAGAAAAATAAGTTAATAGATGCTACTATGTTTATAATGTATGCAGAAGAATGGTATATTGTGACCATTACACAAAGGAAGGGGAAAGAGAATAAGCGTGAAACAGCATCATACTAAATAAAGTGGGGGTTTGGTAAAATCAGGATGCGTGTTATATCCTGTATAATAAGAGAATAATATAAGCAGATATAGTTAGCATATAACTCATTTGCAAACTATTCTTTCAAAATACAAAGCATGAGCTGGACCTGGCAGCACAGCCCTACAATCCCAGCAACTCAGAGGCTGAGATTGTAGCACTACAAGCTCAAGGGCTGTCTGGGCCACAGAGTTAAAGGCAGCCCAGGTAACCTAGAGAGGCAGCTTCAGTGATTAATCAAAAGCAACTATTTAGATTTAGAGAATAATTCAACAGAAAAGCTAACTTTTAAGAATACAAGATAATAAATATAATTATTACATATTAAACATACAAATATAATGGGAACTAAGTAGCAGAAATGCTTAAAGAGGTATCACACATTCCTAGAAATTATTAAAATCAAGACTAAAGAATGAAGCAAGCTACACCTCAGGAAAGCAGATGCAATGATAAAATCAAGGACTTCTGAGAGCTACGTGAACTGTGTGACAGATAACAGACATGCTGCCATTCAAGTTATGCCAGATATGGGAACAGTCACTGGTTATGGTAGTCAAAGTGGAACACTGCCAAGGAGCTAATGGTGAGGTAGGTGGCACATCATGAAAGTGCCAAAACAATTAACTTTATGAAGACAATATTTCATTAAAGTACAACTACTCAATTATTCATGAGTAAAGAGACATCCTCAGCAAGTGCTCTATCACTGAGTTACAGCCCTGTCCCTCACTGGAGAACCCTTACTGGAGAATCCTGTTCCCCTTACTGGAGAACCCACTTGGAGACTGAGCTGCCATGGAGTGTATCTGAGGAGGGGTTTTAAGTCCTGTCCATGCATGTTCCTTGGTTGGGGTATCAGTCTCTGCAGGGGCCCCGGGGCCCAGTTTTTTTGGTTCTGTTGGTCTCCTTTTGAAGCTTTTGTCCCTTCCAGGTCTTTCTATCTCCCCCTTCTTTCATAAAATTCCATGCATTCTGCCCAAAGTTTGGCTAAGAGTCTCAGCCTCTGCTTCAATACCTCAATCAATAGATCTTTCAGAGGTTCCTATCCTGTTCCCTGCCTTCTCCTGCTTCCTATGCCTATCACATTTGCCCTTCTGAATGAGGATTGAGCATCTTCCCTAGGGTCCTCCTTGTTGTTTAGCTTCTTTAGGAGTATAGATTTTAGTATGTTTATCCTATATTATTATATGTCTAATAACAACTTATAAGTTCTTTAAGAGGTCTGTAGCTTAAAAAGTAAGCAAAACACTTCAAGTAAATTTAATAAGCCTCCAGCTGATGTTGCTATTCTGTCCTTGGAAATCCAGATTTACCACAACTCCCAGTTTCTAGGTATATTCCTTTCTCACCACAGCCCTATACAAAAAAAACACAGCAAGTTTGAAAAAACATAATAACAAGCAAAATTAACTAAGACATCATTTGCTGGAGGCTGTGTTGTAAGGAGTGATAAACACACAATGAAGAGAGATGGGTGAAGGGCAGATAACAAACACAGGACTGCAATCAGCATCCACAGCAATGTGCTCTCATTTACTTCCAGTGAGGTATGCATAAGGGTTTGGTTTTATTACATAAAATAAATATTCAAATATTTACATCAGATATTACATAAAAATTGTAAAAGTCCTACTGTTCTATGGTTTTTAATGTAACTTAGATATATCTGGAGCTTCCTATCTGTCAGTGATTTAACTTTATGATTATATATTTACACCACCCTCCTATTTATATATTAACTCTTGATTTTGGTTTTGGGGTTTTGTTGCTGTTTTGGGAACAGGGTCTTACTCAGATGGCCTTGAACTCACTATGCAGCCAAGCTTCTGATCCTCCTGCTTCTACCTCCTTATTCCTGGGATTATAGGCACACACCACTATCCCCAGATTTAGTGTTTTTCATGTACTGTTATTTATAAAAAAAAAAAAAACTTTCTTCTTTCCCTTTTAATAAGCATTAAATGAAATGATGCAGAAATCTAGACATATGTTCCTTTATAATTACTTCTTTAGTAAATACACTCAGACCAAAAGAAATTTTTTAAATACTTTTGAAGAAGTTTTAGGTTAATAACAGAATTCCCATATACTGCTTGACCCAAGCAGCCACTTCTGCCATCAACACCTCACCAGGGTGGTGAGACTTGTTATAATTGATGAACCTATACTCATATCATTGCCAAACTAGGTCCACAGTTTAAAGTTTGTGCATCCTATAGGTCTTAGCATATGTTCAATGAGAAGAAAACAAAATTGTGACATCACACACTATAATTATATTGACTTAAAAAATTCTCTGTGCTTCACCTATTCTTGTCTCCTCCTCTTCTAGCCTCTAGGAAACACTATTTTAGTGTTCCCACAATTCCACCTCTTACAAAGTGACATGACAGCCTTCTTTTCATGGCTTGATAGCTTCTGCCAACACTAAATACTATTCCAGTAGCTATATGCAACAGTTTGTCTACCCTCTCACCTATTAAAGGCTACCATGGTTGCATACAAATTTCACCAACTATGAATAAAACTGCTATAAAAATCCACACGCAGACTTTTGGGTTCAGATAAATTTTTTACTTATTTAAATAAACAACAAAGGGCATGAAGGCTGAATTGTATAGTAAAAGTATTTTTAGTATGGGAAAACATCAAAAGCTCTGCTAGATTGTCCTCCAAAGAACAGAGTATGGAAGCTCCTACCGCCCACAACCCCGTCCACAGCCAGAGCCGGCACTGTGGATTCAGACAACAGGCATGTAGTGATGCCCTACTTGTGATTTCTGATAGCATTTGTTGAACACCTGTTCTTTTTTCGTGTTTGTCATCTTTCCCGCCTGCTGTAGTAAGATGTCCATCCAGGGGTTTACCTACTTATTGTCGGCTCTAAGTTTCATTTTGTGTCGCTGCATCTGAAGGTGCATGTGCATGCATGCCTGTGCCAGCCAGAGAGCGACCTTGGTAACACTCCTTAGGAGCATTAGCCACCTTTTTTGGAGAAGGCATCTCTCACTGATTTGGAACTCACCAAGGTTAGCATGGCTGGCCAGTGAGCCCCAGGGACCACTTATCTCCACCTCCCCAGCACATGCTAGATTCTGGAGATCAAACTCACACCTTGAAGCATTTATTTTACCTGCTCAGCCCCTCATGTATATGATTAAAAGTCATCAAAGGCACTTTCTGAAAACATTTTCTCTAAGTCTGTAGCATATGTTCTTATTCTATATGTCACTCAAAGACAAAAATCTGGCAGTTTAACCAAGTCCTATTTATCAATTCTCTCTTTCATTGACAATGCCTTTGGTGCAGTAGCTATAGTGGTTATCAACACAACAGAAGCATGAAGGTTTAGTAGTTCTACATTGAGATCTATGATCCATTTTCAATTAATTTTAATGAATGTCATTTAAATTCACTTTTACAATCAAATGTTCATCTATTCCAGCATGGCCTTGACTCATTGGCAAGATGTTCAGGTCTATTTTTTGGTTCTCTATTTCATTCCATTGTCAGTTGTTTTGCCAATGCTACATCATACTGATTGTAACCACTTTCATACTAAGATTTAAGTTGGCAACTATGAATTTTCTTTTTCCTTTGTTCTTCTGGATCTTTTCCCTTTCCACATAAATTTCAGCAACTGTTTGTCAGTATCCGCATAATAACTGGCTCAGGTTTTAATGATACTGCATTAAATCTACAGATCAAACTGGGATGAAGGGACATCTTGACATTAGTCTTCCTAGCCATGAGTTATCTTTATATTAATTATCTAATATCAGATGTGTGTAGTCTTCCTCATATAAACCCTGAACATACATTGCTAAATTTCTTTTTTTTTTTTTTTCTCCTTGATTTTTCAACAGGGTATCTCTGTGTAGGCCTGGCTGTCCTGGATTTGCTTCTTAGATCAGGCTGGTCTCGAAGAGATCCTCCTGCCTCTGCCTCCTGAGTGCTGGGCTTAAAGGTGTGTACCACCACACCTGGCTACTGTAAGATTTCTATCTAAACAATTCATTTTTGTCATGTTAATGTAAACTGCAATATATCTTATATTAAATTATACTTGTTCATTGTTGGTAAATACGTAATTTTTACACATTAACCTTCTTTCTTGATCTTACTAAGGTATTTCCTCCATGGCCTGTATTATGATATTTAGGTATGCTTTAAATCTTCATTCCTTGGGTCTTGTGGCATATTCCCTTTTACTGTTCCTTATACTTCAGTGTCTGACATTTAGCAAAATTCACCAAGAAGTGTTGTCTCAAATACTGTTTCAAGTTCTTTTTTTTATTACCATCTTACATAAATTACACCTTTTGGAGGTGCCCATGGCTCCTGAATGCTTATTTTGCATTTCAGTTCAGAAATTCTTCCATGTCCCAAAGCTCAGAGATTATTTCCTGAGCCCTGCCCATCGTACTGATGAGCTCTTCAGAGGTATTCATCATTTCTGTAACCCTGCTTATCTCAAGCACTTTTTATTATTTCTTAGAACCTTCGACTCTTGCTTACATCATCCACTCATTACTATAGGCTGAACACCCTCAGCATTTTAACTATCACTTTTTAATAATGCATTGTCTGATTATCAATATTCTTGTTATATGGACTCTGCTTCTGATGTTTGCTTAGTCTCTTCAAACTATATTTCTGCCTTTTGGTAAGCCTGTTTTTTGTTTGTTTATTTTTGTTTTGTTTGTTGAAGAATGGGAATATTATACTGAACAAACAGAACCATGGTAGATAGGCCTTTAATCATGAAGTTGAAGGGATAGGGAGAGGAACACTTTCAGTCCTATGCCTTCAGCTAAGTCTGTGCCACTGGACTGTCAGTGTCACCAGCACTTCAGGGTTTTCTCTTTCTCACATGACACATGGTATGAGAAGGAAATGAAGCTGGCTATTCCCTTCCCTCAGGTTGGCTAGATTCTGGTAAAACAAAGCTGCTAAGGTTCATACAAAGGAGCCTAACTTCTGAAGACAGGGGCAGAGGTAGCGGGGGATGAGGAGGTGGGGGGCAGAGTGAGTGAGGGGAAACTGCAGTCAGGATGTTATATATGGAAAATAAATTAGTAACAATTAAGAGAATGTAACACTCTGGCACATTTGTAACATCTCTTTCCTCCTGTCCTGCCCCGACGAAAACACAGGAATTTCTCTCTGATCCACACTGTGAGATCCTGGCTGAGATAAAACTCAGACATATAAGGACACCATTTTCTAGGTTTCCACCTCTGCTAGTTGCCTCGACTTAAAACTCTAGTAGTCTGTCCCTCTTACCTTGGCTTTTGTTCCCAACCAGAGACCTGCTCATGGGCTTCAGCTCTAGCTCTACCTGTCCATCTCAGTTTTTTAGGTAGTAGTTTGCCCCTTGTGGCCTCACTTCTCTGAAAGATCTAAAAAAACTTTAAAAAAAAAAGTTACTTTTGCTTTTCACTCATCTTACTTGTTATCAACATAGAACAATGCCAGTGAATTTCTTTCTGAATATGAAGGTAAATGAGCCAATATGATTACCAAATGAATTAGCATGATCTGTTGAAAAATTTCTCTGTTCTGCAACAAAATGTGACATTTTCCTGAATATGTATTAAATTGTGAGGAATACTGGAATTAGTTTCTTGAGTTTGTTTAGCCTCATGTTAGTTCCTCACAGTTGCCATTACTAAAACTTGTATGCAAGCTACACATATGAAATGATGATTAAGTCCAGTGTTGATTCTTACATAATTATTTTACATGTAATCTCAGTTTTGAACTTATTTTGGTTTTTAGATTTTCTGAATTGGGTGGGGTCTTGCTATATAGCCCAGGGATACCTAGAACTTGTGATCCTCCTGCCTCAGCCTCCCACATGGTAGGGTGACAGGTGTGTGCCATCACCCCAGCTTATCAGCTTCTAAAGCACACCTATTTGAAGCTTTCACCATTTCTCTGATAATCTTTACCATAAACTAAATGTGAATAAATGCTTCCGGAATAAACAGTCCTTCCCAGTTAATCAATTTCAATATATTATAATGAGCCTGCAGCTGCCAGAAACTAGGTTTGAGAGGATAGAGAGCTACTGCCTACAGAATCGTGGAATGACTGGTGAGGATACCTGTACAGTACTACAAATGCCTTTGCACTGAACTATATGCTTAAAATGGTTATGCTGGCAAATTTTATGTTAAGCATATTTTACCTCTATTTTTAAAATTGAAAAAAAAAAAAAAACTGGGACAGAGAAAGAATAAAGTTAGTCCAAAATAATAATAAAGGTTAGTTACCAGGTATTAAGAGGAGTAAATCTCAAATATCCCACCAAGAACTTCCAAAATGATCAGAAGACATCATTCCATGTGTGTGGGCATCCAGTGTGGAAGGGTGCAAAGAGTAGTACCCTGCTAGTTCTTCATTGGTACATTAGACTGAAAAGGAGAAACAATACTATGCAATGTTTGGATTAAGTCTCCTGACACTAAAACAAACCATACTAGTCTTTCAAAGTTGTGTTTTGTTTGGTCAGTTTTTTGGTTTTTCTTCTTTTTTTTTTAATTTATTTACTTATTATGTATACAGTGTTCTGTCTGCATGTGTGCCTGCACGCCAAGAGAGGGCACCAGATCTCATTATAGACGGCTGTGAGCCACCATGTGGTTGCTGGGAATTGAACTCAGGACCTTTGGAAGAGCAGCTGGTGCTCTTATCCTCTGAGCCATCTCTCCAGCCCCCGGTTTGTTTTTGTTTTTTGTTTTTTTTTTTTTTTTTTTGTTTTTTCAAGACACGTTTTCTCTGCAGTACAATAGACCTGACTGTCCTGGAACTTGCATGTGCCACCACTGCCCAGCTAAATGTTTCACTTTTTTTTCCTTTGCTTTCTTGATACAGGGTTTCTTCATGTAGCTCTTGCTGTCCTGAAACTCACTCTGTAAACCAGGCTGGCCTCAAACTCACATAGATCCACCTGCCTCTGCCTTCCAAATTCTGGGATTAAAGATGTGCACCACTACCACCTGGCAAATGTTTCATTTAAAAAAATTTTTTTTTAATTTATTACTTATACAGCATTCTGCCTGCATGTGTGCCTGCGCACCAGAAGAGGGTACCAAATCTCACTACAGATGAGCCACCATGTGGTTGCTGGGAATTGAACTCAATTCGGAAGAACAGCCAGTGCTCTTAACCGCTGAACCATTTCTCTGTGCCCAAATGACTACACTAGCTTGAGTCTGTTTTTCATTGCTAGAAGTACAACAGATAAGTTACTAAAAGTTTGTTTTGGTTCATTGTCCTGGTCCAAGTAGGGGGGCCTGTACCTACCAATTGCCTTTTTGGTAGCAGAGCTCCTCAGCAGTGATGAGCATCATAGGATGTATGTGAGTGAGCGAGTAAGTGAGCAAGCTAGTGACACACAAATGCATGTAAAGTTTTATGAAGCCTCCAGTATTTAATCAAAGGCCCAACTGATGATTTTACCTCAAGCTCCACTTCTTCCCCTTTTTAAAAATAAGTATCAAGGTCCAAAATGAGTTTCAGAGGATAAAATCTATATCTGATATTCATTCAGATCATGGCAATGTGTATATCTAACATATGTCTAGACTAAGACTAGTTTGTAAAATAAACTGACAAATTAGGAAACTGACAATGTTTGGGGTTTTGTTTTGTTTTGTTCAGAACATTTACTGGACTACAAATCATAAACCATTCGGCTAACTCACAAATGTAAAATGGCTAGCTTAGTGGGGCTGGGGTATATGTAACAAAGGTATGTCACAACTGAAATCTCAGTGTGCCTCCCGCATCTGGCTTACTTCACTTATTATCATTCTTCCCTAGGCCATTTGTTACAAGGCGTAGCAAATCTGCAGTTCTTTTCATATCTGCACAGACCCCTCTGAATACAGGTGCTAAACTTTGTTTGTCCATCCATCCACTGATGGACACTGGCAGTTGCTACCATCTAGCTATCATCAACACAGGCAGCATGCTGACAGATAAGCATATACTTAAAGAATTTAATTCTCTTGGGCATGTACCCAGAAAAGGAACTGCTAAATCTCACAGTGTGGGACTGGAGACATGGCTTAGTGGTTAAGAGCATGGTCTGTTCTTCCAAAGGACCTGGGTTCAATTCCCAGCACCCACATGGCAAACCACAACTATCTGTAATGCCAGTTCCAAGGAATCTGACACCTTAACACTAATGTACACAAAATTAAATTAAATTATAAAAAAAAAAATCTCAGTGTATCTGTTTAACCTTTGCAGCAATCAGAAAACTGCTTTCTATGGTAGTCAACTCACTACACCCTGACCAGTAACGCAAGCAATCCAATTTTTCCACAATCACTCCAAACACAAATTATTTATTTACTATTTTTAAATCACAGCTATGATTGTGCTTTGTCGATTTCCATAATTACCAGTGATGTTGAACATCTTTTCATGTTTTACTGGGTTTTTTTGCTATTTGTTTTCTAGGGAGAAATGTCCTTCAAATTCTCTGTGCATTTTAACTGTTATTTAGTTGGTACCTGGGGAATTTTATATTTTCTAGGTATTAACCCTCTTCAGAGGTGCAAGTTTTACAGTTTCATTCTTTCTGTGTGTTGCATTTACCATTTATTTTTATCCATTATGATTTTCTTGTCTCTCTCTTTTCTCCTCCCAAGTCCCTCCAAGACAGGGTCTCAGCATGTAGCCCAGACTCAGCCTTAGAATTTTTGATCTTCCTGCCTCAACTTTCTGTGTGCTGGAATTACAGATGTGTACCACACCCAGCTCTTTACTATTGTTTTAAGTAACAATATCCTCTGATGCACAGAATGGTCTTAATTTTGCTGAAGCAGAATTTACTTCTTTAATTGACCATATTTTGGCGTCTTATCAAAAATCAAAAATTAATTTAACAATTCTCTCAAGAGTTTTCATATTTGATTCTTTTATTAAAGGCCACTGGCTCAATTTGCATTGGATTTCCAACTTCTTTTCAAGTGTGGTCATCAAGAAACATCTAATTTTTTTCATAACTGACAATTTTTTTCATAACTGAATGGACTTGGATATAGATATGCAGGACAACTACTTTGGACTGGCTGTCAAGGATGCTACAGTAATCTACAGTGATATTCACCGAACAGTTCTACTTGTCTCAAGCATCAGTAGGCAGATAATTTCCCACAGTTGTAATGAAAAATTAGGTGTGTCATGTGTTCTGTATTAGTGAAGCCATGGAGGCTGGATTAGGTGAGATCGATTGTCCTGGATTAGACAAGACCATGTGGGCTGGATTAGGAAAAGGGGAGTAAAAGTTATCTGTGTCCCTCTTAGAAAAGTTAAGAGTCTCAATATAAGTTTTTGTTATTTTCTTTATATCATTTAATGTCATGTATAGGTGAGGTCCCTGATGGGAGCTGCATTCTCAGCCTGTATCCCAAAAAGAGGACAAAGCACAGAAGAGCTCTAGCCAATGTCATATCTAATATAAGGGCGAATCACTCTTGTAGGTCACTTGAGATTTCTGGAGTTGCTTATGAAAACCATCATAAACATTAAAGAGATGTATCCCTTGTCTTGAACACTTGGAGCCAGAGGCATTTCAGATGTCTTCAGATTTAGGGGGATGTGCACACACATAACCATGGGATAGCTCACGGCTGGGGTTCCATTCTAGGCATGAAATCCATGAAGGTTTCATGCATACTTTTAAAACACCCCAAAGGTAATCTTACCCAGTATTTTAGTGCAGCTGCTTTTGCCTTTAGCCCTTTACACAAAGGTGGGGTGGGGGTTTTCACTGGTGGCTTAAGTAGCTACACAACTATACGAGTACACAGTATACCCACCACTGTTGAGTGACAGAGAAAAATGTATCTGGAGAAGAACTCAGCTTGGTGGAGGCAAAGAAAGACCAGAAAGGATCCAGTTTGATTTTAATATATAGGAACCAAGAAGCCTTCACACAGGCAGGATAGGGTTCTAGCAAGGACTAAGGACAAAATACATACATAAGTGGTTAGAAGTCCCTTTTTAACACCATGTTCTGGCAAGAGACCAAGAAAAAAAAAATCTATGTAATCTCTTCCATGGAAAATCAAATGGTTCCAAAGAAGAAATCTTCAGCACTGAAGGAAGCTAAAGAAAACACCACTTGACATGTTTATAAGGCCCCTACACGAGACCTGCAATGAGGTCTCTAGTGTCTCACCCTTAAACATGAGAGACAGCCAAGGATCACTGGACGTTCAAAAGCAGCTTCTTCCCATCTGCAGCAGAGCAAGAGTAACAGGTACCAGGAAGCAGAGTCAGTTTCTTTAGACTCACTAAACAAACTCTTATACCAATAAAGCAGACAGCTTATAAAGAAAATCCAACAGGTTAGCAAATATCTATGAAAAAATTCTAAATAAAATGCTGGCAAAACAATATAAAAAAACAAAAGAAGTTTTATTCTAAAAATGCAATGATATTTAATATTAGAAAAATCTAGCATGATACATACCAGAGATATCTCTACAGATGCTGAAAAAGTACCAAACAAAAATCGGCACAAATTTATGTAAAATATTCAACAAATGAAAATGTGGGATAATTGTTTAAGATACACATACTGGCTTCAGAGCTACCAGAATATATGATGGTTAAAATGCTGGAAATTTTCTGCTAATATGCAGAAAAAGCTAAACATGTTCACCATCTCCATTCTTGTTTAACACTACACAAAACAAGATAATCAGGGGGTGGCAGCTCTGGCATGCAGGATATGCTAAAGAGGTAGAGGTTCAAGAAGTTAATCAGAGGAACAAGAAGTAGAAAAGTTCAGCCAGGCATGGAGACACACACCTGTAGTCCCAGCACTTGGGGAGGTAGAGGCAGGTGGATCACTGTGAGTTCAAGGCCAGCCTGGTTTACAAAGCTAGTCCAGAACAGCCAACACTACACGCACAAACCCTGTCTCAAAAAACAAAACAAAAAATGCTACGTCTTGCAAAACATACAAGTGATGTAGTTATGAGTAATATTAAAACTCAAAAGAATAAATGAAAAATTCAATCAAGAGTCAAAAAATAGAACTGTCAAGCAATAGAAAATGTAAATAAAGCCCTATATTGTCAAAATGGGGGTTCCTGTCACTCAAATCCCTGAAGTAAAGCACATAGGGAAGGGCGGATAAAGCTAACTAGAACTGCAAGCCACCAGCATCAGAAACAAAGCATAAAACCTAAAAGTTAAAAAAAAAAATAGCATGCAAGATCTTGATCAAACTCTGACATGTTCAAAATACACTGTATGTTAGACAAGACTTAAATGGCAAGCTGGAAGTAAACAGATAAAAAGCATTGTCACTTACACCACAATGAAAGGCTAAGATCTCTAAGATTTAATGAAAATACGTTTTTCTTAAAGCCAAAAAGAAAAAAATGAGCAAAACATAAGAAAAAGTAGAAAATAGAAAAAGCCTTATAAACTTATAGAAAGATACTTAATTTCACTTATAATTAGAGAAATGAAATTTAAGCTTTATTTAAAGTACCATTCTAAGAACAAGGCTAGTGAAATTGGTATCTGGCTGTGTATTCTTGTCAAGACCTTAGAGAAACAAGCCTTCCCCACATAGGTGGTGGGAAAACAAAAATCACAACATGAGTGGTGGGAAATGTGACAATAACTAGCAAAAACAAAAACAACTGTACATCCACCTACTCTGCCCCAGAATTCTCACAGGTAAAAACCATCTACACTGCTATTTGTATAGCACTGGCTGTACGGAGTTCTGGGCAGCCAATAATGAAATAAAACCAGCTATAAGAACAATGAGAGGCAACATCAAGTCAAAATACAATCTTTGCTACCTCACTTGATCAACGTTATTAAAAACTATCAACTTAGCCAGGCTTGGTGGCACACACCTGAGATCCCAGCACTCGGGGTGGCAGAAGCAGGCAGATCTCTGTGAGTTCAAGGCCAGCCTGGTCTATAAAGTGAGTCCAGGACAACCAAGGCTACACAGAGAAACCCTAAGTTCAAGTGGATCAAAGACCTTAACATAAAACCAGATACACTAAACCACTTAGAAGAAAAAGTGGGGAACAGCCTTGAACTCATTGGCACAGGAGACAACTTCCTGAACAGAACACCAACAGCACAGGCTCTAAGAGCAACAATCAATAAATGGGACCTCATGAAACTGAAAAGCTTCTGTAAAGCAAAGGACACTGTCGTCAGAACAAAACAACTGCCTACAGATTGGGAAAGGATCTTCACCAACCCCATATCTGACAGAGGACTCATACCCAGTATATATAAAGAACTCAAGAAGTTAAACAGCAACAAATCAAGTAATCTAATTAAAAAATGGAATACAGAGCTAAACAGAGAACTCTCAATAGAGGAATATCGGATGGCAGAGAAACATTTAAAGAAATGTTCAACATCATTAGTCATAAGGGAAATGCAAATCAAAACGACCCTAAGATTTCAAAAAACCAAAAGAGGAAGAAAGTTAAAAAAAATCAACAATAAAAAACAACTAAACATATCAACCTAACAAAGTACTTTCAAAACATGATTGCTGATCATTAGAAGTGTCTCTCCTTCCTTTCTCTGACACTTTGCCACTAGCTAGACACGGTGGTGCATGCCTTTAATCACAGAACCTGAGGGGCAGAGGCAGGTGGATCTGAGTTTGCGGCCAGTCTGAACTGATGTAAAAGGCTGGGCACACTGGTACGCACTTGTAATCCCAACGCTGGAAGGTGTAGACTAGTGGATCTCTATGACAAGCTAGCCTAATTCTGAGTTCCAGGCCAGTGAATGATCCAATCAAAAAAGAAAAAGGAGAGAGAGAGAGAGAGAGAGAGAGAAAGATGCACACAAATGAATATGTGCATACAAACAGGCACACATACAAATTACTATAATTTCTAAGCATCAAAAGTAGAATTTCATGAATCTTTTGTGATGTAATATTTTTGCTATATACGTTTTTCTTAGATTTTTTCACTTTTATTTTTATTTTTTTTAATTAAGTGTCTGTGGGGGAAGAATATGTGCACATGAATACAAGTGCCCTCAGAGGCTAGAAGAGGACATTGAATTTTCTGGAACTGAAGCTAGAGTTACAGGCTGTTGTGAGCCACTCAAGGATGCTCAGAATCCAATTTTAGTCTTCTTGCAAGAGTGCTCTCTGGAAGAGCCATCTCTCCATCCCTTTGTAATCTATTTTAAATCTCATTATTTTCCTCAAATTTTAAGATCTAGGTAGCAAATGTTCATAGTAATTTAACTTTAATAACAGAAACTAGCAGTCCATAGTATAAATTATAATTTTCAGTTTAAAAAACACATTTAATCCTAAACTCTCAGCATTACCACCAATGTCAAGAAAACAGAGTGACAGAACAAGCTCTGAAAGACCTGCAAAAAAAAAAAAAAGTTAGCCCCACACCATTCAAAACACTAACAGGATACAATTCCTGCCTGAATTTTAATTTGTCTCTTAAATTATCTTTTGCTTTTTTTTCAATAAGTACTCAGAAACATAATCTTGAGCTTTATGAGAACTCAAACTGAACCATAGAAATGCCTCACTCTGTAAGCATGTTCCCTCTTAAGTATACAGAATCTACTAATCTGCTTCCAAATTGACTATTCCTCGTCATCTGAAAATAGGCAGGTAGTTGTTTTGCTTACCAGAGGCTTTTAAGCTAAAGCAACACCACCACTTATCATTAGAACTTAAGCTAAAAATCACCATGTTAAGCAAAGTAAGCCAGGCTCCAAACAATAAATACCTTGTGTCTTATATGCAGGACCTAAAATTACATATGGTGTATATATTTAAACAGTAGTGAGCACAGGTGAACAAACTAGAAAGGGAGGTGGGAAATAAGAGAGGGCAACAGAACACATATGATAAGAAAGCAGAAGCACATGGGTGGGGGAGGTGTTGTGGGAGGACTGAATGGGCACAGGTGAGAACCAAGTATGACACACCTGTAAGAAGAAGTCACGATAAAAGCCATCATTCTATTTGCTAACCTAAGAAAATAAAAAAGAAAAACACAGAAATTAAACTAAAGCAGTGGTACATTTATGCTAAAAAATTAGTCATATAAACAGAAATAAAGGCTTACTGTTACCAAGTTACAGGTAAATGACTTGTATAAACAAGACACCAAAATATGGTAATACCTGATATAACCTTATTTACAAGTATGGTGTTCTAAAAATTAAACTTTCCTAATAAATTATTTCTTAAAAACTAAACAATTCAGTCACCCGCCTTTAATCCCAGCACTTGGGAGGCAGGGGCAGGTGGATCTTTGTGAGTTGGTGGCCAGTCTGGTGTACACAGAAAGTTCCAGGACATCCAGGACTACATGGTATACTGGGAATGTCCATTTTGGCTTACAAATGTATACTGTTAACGTACTTTTTAATACCCAGAATTGTCCCAAACAATAGTATTCACCCAAAGCACTGAATTTCACAGGCTTGTTCTTCCACTGGTGTTTCAACATGAGAGTTGTCTGAAACCACGTAATTCTTGGAAATGGAGCAGCTTCCCAGACCTATACCATAAGTGTGTGGGAACTTTACAGAACATAATCACAGTAGTGATCGGTTGCAGGATCGTAAAATAATATGCTGAATAACTGTAGTTTAACAGTATCAACGTTCTGAAACCACACTAAAGAGGTGAATGAAGGAAATGAAAACTATTCTAGCCAGCCACAGCCAGCTCTGGGCAGCCCTCCTCTCTAAATCAGGGATCACTCTGACCTTAACATCTTAACAGGAGTACTAACAACTTAGTGGAGATGAACTAACCCCTATCTCCCATGAACTTAAGTCTACGAGGCAGAACATGCTGGCATGTTCTTCAAGTCTACTTAACTGGCCATTCATGGGTTATGTGGCAACTACTCCAGTCTACACCAAATTACCCAGAAGGTTTCATTTCTCAAAGTTTTTCAAAAAGGATCTTTCATAATTTTCTTATTGCATAACATTAAATTTCAAAGCTAAAGAAGGCAGCAACAATTTCGTGCTTCAGAGTTATGACTCACCAGGACACATATTAGTACCAGGATAAATACACTGGAAGGAGAAGCAGGGAGGAATGAGTCAACTGTTAGATGCAAACAGCTGTCACTAACTTAAGAGATGTCAGGGTGAGTTATTTTTACAGACTTGTACTGACCTTTTATTCAAAAATCATCCTTTATTAAATTAACTTCAACTTTAAATTATTTAATAAATCTAATAAATTACATTTAATTCACAAATTAGAGCAAAAAGTTTATAAATGAACTTTTTATTAACTTTACATGAAAATTACCAATTTATACTCTCAATTACCATTCTATATAATAGATACACTGTAATGAGGTTGACAGTGTTTCATTTTACTGCAGAGAATACAAATAAACAAGAGGTCAAAGCACAGGACATGATACCTTTATTTTCTACACCAAAAAGCAAACATATGCAGAGATGAGGGGCATGGCATCAGGGTTCCCCAGAGTAGCAAAGCATGCTTTCTGACAGTCAACTCCAGCGGAGGTCTAGAGAACACAAGTTCCCATCTTATTTAAGCTTTGGTATTGTTTTATTGAATTATCTCAAATGTATAGCATCTTTAAAATATGAAATATGATTTGAGCTCTTCTAATTATTGCACATAATCTGAAGTGTCAGGTAACAGTGGCCATAACAACAGCAGACACTGACAATGAATGAAGGCTTAACTGCAACTACCACTGTCCTACGGTTGGGTTTCAAAGCACTCTGGGCTGTGATTTGGTTCAAATGTGTTTTCTACCATCTTGAAAGGACATCAACTAGATCTGGTCCCATTTTGCATTCCTAACTCATCTGCAATGGCTGGCTTCTAATGTCTGTATTTAGGGCAAATCCTGAGGTTGGTATGGAGGGAATTTGTAGGTTTGGAAGAGAAAGAGAAAATAGTCTCCAAGAAACTAAATGTGTCCAATCAATGTGTCTCATGAAGGCATAATGTTTTCTAAAACAATCATGTCTTAAAGGGGCCACAGTGCACAGACTTACTAATTTCTAACCCTTGCCAAGCCAGTACTAATCTAGCTCACACACATTCATAAAAACCTGAGGTAGACCTGGGAAAGTGCCTGCACTTTGGACTATACTCCTTCACTATTTTTGAAGCTGTACAGGGCAAGGTAACTAATAAACAGTCTATTGCCGAAGAAATGTGTTCTTTTATTAAACTATCACAGTCTTTGTGTCCCCTCTCCTAAGTGATACCATGTGCATTTTAAATATAAGACCTGGTAAAAACATAAAATTAGTTCCCACATAAACCAAGACAGGGGCTGAAGAGACGGCTCAGCTGTTAAAGGCTAAATATAAATGGAGATGGCCCAGAACTTACGGCACCAATATCAAAATAGTTAGACAACACTACATTAAATTACACTTCACTAGCACTTCATTCTTCTAAAAGTAAACTACAGATATTGACATTTTAAAAACAGTGACCCAATGAAGGAGCAAATGCTATCTGAGCACACCCAACACTGGCTTCCCCCTGCTGAAGGGCAATTTCTAGTTTTGTACTATCATGTCTCTTAATTACTCAAGAATACAATACCCAGTCAATAAACTAATCACCCTATGTCCATACAAAAAAAATTTCAATTTTGGGTGTTTTGTGTACAGATACCCTGGGAGCTAATTACGTTGTAAAGTGGTCAAGTTCTGCGCCCTCACTTCATGATCAGTGTAGGTTTCCCTAAAGCAGAAACACTGACTCTGAGACAACCCCTTCCCGCAAGGATGCCTGATATAAGGCAGTTAGATCATACCACAGAAAGGATGTATGTGCATTAGGAACCAATTTATTGAAATTTTATAGGTCATTCTATAGGTTTTGAGACCCAAAGGGAAATCACGAAGTTTTTAGGAAAGTCATTAAACCACCAGGAGCTACTGGCCTCACATGGTTAGCCTGTAGCCATTCTGGGATCCCACTGTCCCTCTAAGCCGAGAATCTCAGCAGCTGCCATGTCAGTCAAGAGAGATGTATGTTAGTGGTACTTGAAATCTAAACTTCTAAAATGTCTAAAAATGGTCATTTTGTTCTCTAAATAGTGCTGGGTCTGAATATAATGCCAGAACTGCTGTGGCTACCTTACCACCCTGAGACCAGCATAGGCTTTATTCTAAGAGTAATAGAATAAGTAAGAGAGTAGCAGAGTAAACAATGGAAGAGTGGTCCTTCTGAGCTGCTTGAATGCATTACTTAAGAGCCCATCCTCCCTTAGGATTTTAAGTACTATGAGATAGTAAGAATATAATGCTTAATGCCAGCTTGAGTTGACAAGCTCTGTCTGTTCAAGCTGAGGGCATGTGCCTGGTTGCCTAAACCCATACCAGGGAGGTGATCCTGAGGGGAAATACAGTACGGAGGATGGATTCCAGTCATGTGCAACTTCAGGCTGCAGAAGAAGGGTTCTAAGAGCAGTCACAAAGGTTATAAAGAAAAGGAAAAAAAAAAGTGTAGCACTAAGGGAACAAAGGGAACGCAGGCTGCAGGGAGGGGTTAGCCCAGGGATCCTCGCTGTTGAAAGAGAGCAGTGATCATTAGGCCTCAAAACTCTAAGATCACCTGCCTAGTCTATAGATGGAAAACACTGGCAGTGTCTGCTGATAAAAGAGCAAAGTAGAGAAAATAAAAATACTCTATAGACAAGTGTTTTACACATGACAGAGATTTATGAAGGAAAGAAAAGAAACCCCTAGAAATAGGCATAGAATTCAGTAAAGATTTTTGCTGTCTGGTTTTGTTTGCTTGCTTTGTTTTACTTGGTAATGGTGTGTCTGGAAGCAAATGGAAGGTAGACTGTATGTTCACAGTACAAGCCGAGGTTTCTGGAAAGGATGCTACACAGAACACAGGTAAGAGTTCTCACAGATGGAAGCAGACTGCAGACTGCAGTAAAGTATGTTACTTCCCAATGGTGATGTCTCTGGCCACCAGAGAAGATAGCTAATGCTGGCTACAGGAATGCAGGGAACAGGCAGGCAGGAGAATGCAAAGTTTAAGTCATGGTGGGAAGTGTGTTATTTCAATCAGAGAAGGTAGGACTGGGAGAACCAGGTGAGCACACATGCAGGTGTCCAGGATCACACAGTGGTTTGCTGAACAGTGTTTCCAGTAGGTTGTGAGCAGAACAACAGAATCAGAGTTTGTGAAGATGAAGAGCTAATACTTTTGGCAACCACTACATTCATGTAACCCTCCCTACTCTACAAACAGCACTTTGGGTATGTTTAAGAAAGTTTAAAAGTTGGTATTCTCAAGTCAAAGAACTTAGACAGTGATAGATACCTTAAATAGTGAGACAAATAAGAAGGTAAGAACTTTGTAAAAGTAAAACATAGAAATCAAATCACTGAGCTATTGGCAGTAAGAGGAATATAAACTTGACAGAGACAGGAAATGCACACAAACTTGATGTATGTAAGCACTTTTTACTTTCTTGAAATAATGGAGATTGAACCTAGTGCCTTGCAAATGAAAGGCAAGTGCTCTACCACTGAGCTACAGCTTCAGCCCACTCACAAACTTTAAATCCAATCATTAAACTTTGTATTTAATATAGCAGTGCTGATTGCACATGGGGGAAAAAACTTATTGAATGAATAAACAGAATGACTTGGCTGATGCTTAAGGGAAAAGTGAAAACTTTCATAAAAAAAAAAACTTGTAAAGAAAAGTTAGTCTATGAATGTATACCCTAAAAAATAGGGTATACTCTAAAAAGATTATCTTCTTCAAGGGAAACAAAATGAATGCAGAGAGCTCAGTCTAGAGCAGTGACAGAGAGGCCAGAAGTAGTCTGTTGGTCCCTCTTCCCCAAGGTGACAGGACTGAATCAGGTAACAGAAGATTGGTGTGGCCAAGATTCAGTGTAGACTTTCTTTTCACAGAATGCCAGATCTTCCAGATAAATCACACTCTGTGAGGCTAAACTCAGGCCCTCTTCTCTCCTTACAGCACTGGGTGTTATCCAGGAAATGGCACCTGGCTTAGAAACAAATACAAAGCCCAACAGTACTGCCATCTAAAATGCTCTGTTCTTCAAGTTCAAATTTTGTAAAAATGAAAAAAAAAGCCTTTGTAAATACACTCTTTTGTAAGAATGTTAAATACAATTCTAACATCAACAAAAAGAAATCTAATTCTTCGATGTATCTGATCTAGAATGCAAAAGTATTTTTATACATGAAAATATGACTTGCTGCCCTCTAAAAGAAGAGGCAAGACTTGATGTATGATCACTACAGACAATAGGCTGCAAATGGGCTGCACCATACAGTCAGCAGAGGAAAGGGTTGCCTACACTGTGGTAAGTGCTTCATCAGTGGTACTGGTCCTAAATTCCTTGTCTCTCCTTTGAAGCCTGAGTGCCATGCACCTTAACTTTTGTGGAGCTGGAGGAAGAGTGTGAACACTATACTCAAGATGGATCAGAGATGCCTGTGCAAATTACCAGGTACTGCCTAGTTGCTGGGATTTCTGTGATGCCTCAAAATACTGTGACAGTAAGGTAGTGGAGGAGAACCTGCAGATGTGGGTCACTGTGCCTACTGCAACAGTAAGACTTAGAGCTCATGGACTTCTTCCAGAGCAAAGAAAGTAAGCTGGAAATTTCAAAGAAGAATACTCAAAGAAGAAACTACTCTTACAATCCATGTGGGTAGAACTACCGGAAAGGACCTGAAATAAAGAAGGATAACAAAAATTCTCAAGCACATATAAAGGCTAGGGCCAAAGAGGGAGATTAAGAGTAAGAGCTGGAACACTTCCTCAGATGCCCACACTATTGGGAGCTGCACAACTCAAGACACAGCTGACATGCCTGCCCAAGAGAAACCATGCTCTTAATCTGAGCAATGAGAAATCCTGGAGAGTTCATGTGTATCAGGAATGCTGCTGCTTTATAATCCTGTTAAGTGAATATCCAAGCTGCATGGAGTCCATTTTCTAAGCCTCCTTTATCCCCAGGTATGGCCTACAGTAACTGGTGACAACACTGTATCTGAGACCAGCAGGGACTCTCAACTTCCTTGGATAGTCATCTTCCTACATCTAGCACAGTAGCAATAGTTACATTCCTGAGAAACATAGAAAGACAGACATCAGGCTTTCTTTCAAGATTGTATTTCTTTTTTTTTTTTTAATTTTTACTTTTTTATATTAATCACAGGTTATTTACTTTGTATTCCAGTGGTAGCCCCCTCCCTCACCTCCTCCCTGACCCTCTCTAAGTCCTCTGGTAGGGGAGGTCCTCCTCCCCTTCCATCTGACACTAACTTATCAGGTCTCTTCAGGACTGGCTGCAATATACTCCTCTGTGGCCTAGCAGGGCTGCTCCTCCCTGGGGGGGGGGGGGGGGGGGGTCAAAGAGCCCGCCATTGAGTAAAATCTGTATACCTAAAGAAGCTAAACAAGAAGAGGTTCTGGGGTAAGATGATCAATCCTCACTTAGAAAGACAAATGGGACATTGGAAGTAGGAGAAAACAAGTAAAAGGACAGGAGCCTACCATAGAGGGCCTCTGACTCTATCTAGCAGTGTATCAAAGCAGATGCTGAGACTCATAATCAAACCTTGGGCAGAGTGCAGGGAATCATATGAAAGAAGGGAGAGTTAGTACGACCTGGAGAGGACAGGAGCTCCACAAGGACCAAATATATCTGGGCACAGGGGTCTTTTCTGAGACTGTTTCTCCAAACAAGGACCATGAATGGATATAACCTAGAACCCCTGCTCAGATGTAGCCCATGAAAGCTCAGTATCCAAGGGAGTTTCCCGATTAAGGGAAAAAGGTTGTATTTCTTTTTCAGGCTACTTGATTATTATTCTGTCTCTTTGGATGCCTGACTTACTGACTTTTGGTGCTGAAGATAGAGCCTGGGACTTCGTGTATGCTTGGTAAACATGTAAGTTACTAAGCTGCACCTACAGCAGGTCTGACTCTTCAACAATTTCTCAGCAGTAGAGCTAAAGGTCCCAGGATACATCATTCTCTATAGCACTCCCAAAAAGTATTTTCTAAAGGGAGGCGCGCGCGCGCGCACACACACACACACACACACACACAATTTGCTTTAAAAACTGAAATGGGGCTTTACAGAATTAGATATCAGTCCAACCTTCAAAAATTCTGAATCGATGTTTTTGTAATAATAGTAATAATAGTTCAGATGTTCAGCCACAATTGAGTGAGTACCAGTATGTTAAACTATTCTTGGTTCCTAATGTGAGTCCCATAGCACTGCCATATAAAATTTCTCTCATGATAGAGAAGCCAGTCTTACCTAAGCAAGGCTTACATGGTATATTTCTCATTAGCATTTAAAATATACAGATGAACAAAAACTCCAGCTTTAAGTTGAACTGATGTCTAGTTGGCTTTTAATTAATGTAAGTAAGAAAAACTACTTTTTTTAAACAATTCTAATAAATGTCCAATTTCGAATGATTCAAATGATAGTCTCCACCTATCAGAAGCAAATGACTTTCTAAGATTTTATATGCAGAAGACACATATATACACATAGACAGAGATACACGTGGGTGTGTGCGTGTGCAAAGTGCTAAAACAGGAATTTTAAAATAACAATTTCAGGCATCTTGGTAGTGATATTTAACTGGATATTTCTGTACATAAAGAGACATGCTAAAATAAACATAGTAGAAAACAAGTTACTTTAGACTTTTTCCTTTGTAACTTAAAATACCTCCAATGATCAATTACCACCCTCCAATACGTTAGTCTCAGTTTTTTCCAACTACAATACCCAAGCAGTTTAAAAAGGTAAACTTTATGTTAATTGGAAAAGGTTTCCATGTAAAAATCCAATTAAAAATTAAGGTCTTGCTTTCTCAAGAGTGCTTTTCAGGTGCAGTTTGGAGATAGAAAAATACTAAGCAGATAAATCAAGTGACAAAAATAAAACTAAAAAACAAATAAACAAAAAAAATCCACAACAACCCCAGTAGCTTTCAAACTGAGAAAGCTTCCCCATAATTAGCCTTCATTAAGAGACTATTTCTTTCTGAAAACTTCTGCAAAGCTACTAAATGAGAAAATCATACTTAATATCCCACTGCGGCATCACTGTTGGCTGCCTGGAGAACGTGACTCTGGATGCTGCAATGCTGCTCACCCTCCTTACAGCATGTGCTTCTCATGGAATCACACCCTTTCACTGCGGACAGCAGAATATACCCTGCAGACATCTGAAGGCTTAGCATGCAGAGCAGCTTCCCAGAACTTAGTTCAGTCTAACTTAACTTACCCAATTGAGATGGCTAAGATTCTAGACAAAGGCTGCCCCTCCTAAGACAGCAAGAAGACGTTAGCACTAGAGTTCATGCCAAGTATTTTCAAGCATGCTTTTCCTACTATAAACACTAAAATAAAGATTTAAGAATCCCCACTCAGTACTCCTGAACCTGAGCCAAGTTGTGTCTCCATAATATGAGCTGCTATGGCAACGGAAAGAAAATGAACCAATTATCTATGCTTGTTCTTAGATTACTAGCTGTCATTAACAAAGAAATTGGAACAAACCCGAACTTTTTATGGAATGTTCTGATTATCAATTTTCTAATATTCTTTTCTTTCCAACTCCCGCTTTTTCAAATGAGCATGGTCTCACAGTTTTATCTTACATACTTTCTTCTTCTTTTTCTCAGATTTATAAAGGTGTTCCAGGCAGATTAGATGAATGATTACAAAAACCCAGAAGGTTCATGGGACTTAGAGGGATTGAGAAGAACAATGGACTGAACCTTTGGTGCTCCTAAATTTCCATTCAAACTAACTTGATCATGTCTCTGTGACTCTGGGCAACAGGAGCCACCACTCTGGGCCACTTCACTACTTTCCTCAAGATGATGTTGTGAGGGATCCCTGGAGCATGTACCGTACCTAGTATGATTAAGTGCTCAAATGCCAACACCTTAAAAAATAATGGTAATATAAAAAGGTGCTGCCACTGGCCATATTTATGAAGAAAAGCAGCTTCCTAACAACTGTTACAAAATAGACTTCTAAAGCAACGTGCAGGTAAAATGCCTAGTATAGTTTTTTGTTTTGTTTTCTTTGTTTGTTTTTCTATAAGTTGGTGCCTTCCTGATTTTAAAAATGTTTCAAATGCTGTAATGAGAATAATGTTATACACTCTCAACACATAGTCATTTTAAAATTTGCACAGATCTTTCATGTTCACATGATATACGCTAAAACTAGCAAAAAAAAAAAAAAATCCCCCATCCTTTAAGCTATATTTTAAATTTCCTTAGCAGACTAAAGTAGTTGGGTAAAGCAGGAAAGTTTTCAATGAGTCTACCTTTCTTTACCCGCTCAGGCAGCACCAGGGGAGTAAGTGCTGGGTATTTACACTAGCCCTGCTTCTCACCAGAGTAGTGTCACCAGCCAGAAAAAAGCAGCTTTCAGAAACCACGAGTGATTAGGGTAGTATATCACAAGGTTACAAACTAGAATAAATTACAATGTTAAGACCTCACAAGGAATCCCAGCGCAAACATAATGTATCTCAACTCATCTACACTGTAGCACTCTGTACAGTGTGCTTACTTTTTTCTCCATTACATTTTATTTCACTGGCTTGATAATTGTTACTAAATCCTCAAACAGGAACCTTCTTATCTTAATCACCTCAGTATCTAGCAAGTATCTGACACATAGCAAAGTTTCATAAATAATAATGTACTAAATGTTCCAAAATTAAACATTTTATTTATACAAAATATAACATTTTGTATAATATTTTAACATTTCAGTGTGATGTTAAGTGATGCTTAACTGTGGCCTTAAAGTATGCCTTAAAAGAAAACCAATTTACTTCTAAAATATTATTTAGTTTTCAGAAAAATTATGGAAGTTGTCAGCAACCATGGCTCACTCATAAATCAATCTTTTCCATATCTCAGGAATAAACAGATAGTGGTCTATCATTCATTTATTCATTTGTTCATTTATTGGTTTTCAAGACAGAGTTTCTCTGTGTAGAGTTTCTCTGTCCTGAAACTCTCTCTGTGTGTAGACCAGGCTAGCCTTAAACTCAGAGATCCACCTGCCTCTGCCTCTTGCATGCTGGGGTTAAAGGTGTGCACAACACTATGTCTGGCTTACTGGCCTATCTTTTAAATATGTAAAATCTCTGACCTAACACTATTCACCACTGTCTACTTTTTTTTTTTTTTTTTTTTTTTTAGTTTTACACAAACTCAGGCATGTTTTAGCCATTTATAAAGCAAATACTTCAAGGAGTAACAGAGGTTACCAACTTTACAAAGCTTGCCACACAGCCAAAGGAGCTGTAGCTTTACAATGGCACAGTAAATAAATAACTTGAGCACTTGGACGTAAGAGATTTCTACTGCTCTTATCTACCATGTGCTAAGGTCTTACACTACATCTCACTGTGAAAACATTGTCCCAAATACTAAGCTTCCCTTTAAAAAAACCTGACTTAAAAAAAAATCAGAAAATTATTATCGAAGATATCACACAAAAATAAAAGATTAAACATCTAACTAACCTATTATTAATAGTAAAATTGTGTTAAGTAACTCTAACAAATCGCTTAGTTTTATTTTCTCAAATACACAATGGATTATATAAGTATTTTTAGGTGTTCAAATATATGTTTTGCTTTACATATTGTTGGTTCGTTTTTGCAAGTAAAGATTCTGATTCTTCTATAACACTTTCACAGTAGACACTAACCAGAATTTTCTAAGTTGAAAAAAGTCAATAACAGTAGACTATTTCTCCCTCCCTCTTCCCTACCTCTCCCACGAAATTGTCACCCATTTCATGCACATGTTTATCAGCTAGACTATTCAAAAAGAATGCTCATGGACAACTTTATATGTAAATTCTTTCTCTTCTGCAGCTTCCATTCCCTTCACTCACCCCATGCCAGGGATTCCTGAACTCCCATGTTACACAGAGCCTGCAAGTGGTGCAGTGCACAGGCATGCACGTGAACAGTAGTCTAGGGAACACGCTGCTACACGGAACTGAACTTCCTGTATTTAAAGACTTCTATGCTTTTAAGATGGCAATAAGTGGGTCAGTGCAGGTGACCCCTGCACAGTGGTGGAGACACAGCAGCAATGTTTCACTGTCATGGTACTTACTTCCGTGGTTATACTGTAGATCCCAAACACTTCAACAGAGAACCACAGAAAGCCACAGATCCCTAACACCCTCAGTCAGCAGCTGCTTCTCTTGGGACGACAGTATGACACAGACACTGCAAGTAGCTCATGGTCACCAAAGGAAAGCAGATGTAAACTAGCTGCCTTTCATCTCTTGTCAATTCTTAGAAAAAAACAGAAGTGAGAAATAGAATTTGTTTCCAGAATGAGCTGATGAAAGAATGGCCACAGCTGTTCTCTGTAGATTACTACTTAAGCAATATAAAGCACATAACCTGAAGCTACACAGATAGGAAAATGTTGGTGAGCAAAAGTACCAAATTAGAGACAAAGGTTAAAGATAACTCTCAGATGCTATATTTCAGCTATTTATTATTTGTCAAAGATAATACCTGGAGTTAGGAAGTAATGAATTAAAAACCAAAACCACCATTGTTAAAACTGTCCACATATATGCATAAATATGCATATATATAATTTTATCCATCCTTCTAGTCTTTATATGCTTTGTAAACAAAAAAAAAAAAAAGGAGAGAGAAAAACAAACAGCAAGGGCACACTGAGGAAAGCAAAGGAGCAATATATCAAACTAAAAACTAAAACTAGAAAGTTTTGAGCCAGCAAGATGGCTCAGTCAATAAAGCACTTGCCATAAAAGTGTGTTGACTCTGAGTTTGATCCTCAGGACAGAGAGAACCCATTCCTGCAAGTTGTCTTCTGACCTCCACATTCACGTCACAGCATTCACACCCCTATACATTATGCATAAACACGCATAATAACAATAAATGTACAAAGTTTTTACACATAACTTCTACCACAGAAAACAAAAGTTCAAAATGAAGAGGAGTAAGGTCTCAGGTTTTATTTGAGTCATGCTCTGGGGTAAGGAGCTTTCTAACCCAGGGCTATGTCACTGGACCTGCGCCAAAATGACCACTTCTAGGAAGTAGCCTTCATATAGGCAACTTTACAAACTATTGATAGGTACATAATCCAGGCTTTTTTGGTATCAGAATCAACAGAATTGATTAACTAAAGGGACAGAAAATCACCTTTCTTCCATGCTAGATAACTAGAAATTAGAACTCAACTGACAGCACAAGAGTCTAAATGGGAGCTCAGCTCTGCAGCTCTGTATATCTTAAACCAAGGAGGAAACAGTGCTTGTAATGAGGACCTCAACTGTGCAGCCTGTCCTCACAGTTCCCCTGGTGAGCCTGGCACTGCTTCAGAAATGGCCTAATCCTCACAACTGTGTGGCTGGTTCAGTTACTCCCTGGTCTTCATTGCCGAACCTGCCAAAACTTAAGTCATTTGCCAAGAGCCTACTAAATGATCCAAGGGAGATTCAAACCTAAGTCACTGGGCCTCTGGGTCTGTGGTCTTAATTATTATGCCATGACCCAAATCAGAACAACAACAAAATTATCACCCTGAAAAAAAAATTGACATTTTAAGTTAAGTTCAATTGAGTGGAAGACTAAGGTTCACTGCTTATTTGCTAGTTTCATTGTTGGTTTGTTTGTTAGTTTGTGTTTTGTTTGTTTTTTTTTTTTTTTCCTTTTCATGGCACATTCTCTTTGCTTAGATTTAATGATGCTTCTTTACTTTTGTTTTTTTGTTTTTTGTTTTTTTAAAGTCAATTAACTGAAGGCTAAGGAGGGAAATAAAAATCTTCTGGCAGTTGGTTAGGACTTTAAGCAACCACTATCCTAACAATATGTGATAGTTCCATTACAAATGTCAAAATTCTTTGCTCCAATTAACATCCCAATTAAGTTATGCTGGGATATGAATGCCTCTATTATGTGCTATCAGAACCATCCTAATGGGAAACGGAGGGAAAGTTACAAAAGGGAGTAAGTTCAAATAAATCTATGTCATTCACAGAAACATGCAAACGGGCATCCACCCAGTGCACCAATTTTAGGATAGCTGAAGAATATTTAAGTAGAACTAGAGTGCAGTTCTAACATTTTAATCGATTTTTCTTTATGAAGAAAGCACTCACATTTATATTAGTGTAAATGCCTTCCTTGCAAATGATAACTGCAAAAAGTGTCCACCTTGGAGAACACAAAAGATGCAGTTTTCACATGAATAGTCTCTACAGAAAAAAGATAGTGAGTGGAGAACAGCAAGTCTCTTAATCAGAGTTCAGCAAGATCATAATCACATCTCATGTCTTCTGATGTTTCGTTCTCTGGCCTCTTCATCTTATAGGGTCAGCCAAAATACTAACTAAAAATGTAACCAAAGTACTTACTACAATGTAAACAAAGAACAGGAAAATAATATGCCTGCACACAATTTCACATTTCTTCTTCTCGTCCAACACATTAGAGATTTTAAAAAGTACAAAGTCCAATTTGCCTACCATAAAATATTCAAACTTTTAGAGTACAACTAGACACTCTAATCATTTCTAGATGCTACTTGGAATCAATGGCAGACTCCAATCATTTGAGGTTATGTATCCCATAATCATTTAAGTTAAAAGATGTTACATTTCTTGTTTTCTTTTTAAAAAGCACTTACTTTCTGCCTCTTCCAGTGGTTACTTTTTAAATGTTTTTGCCTGCATACAACACAGTTGACTCTAGGAAACTTAACTCCCTCCCAGGTGAAGCAGAGAGAGGACCTGAGTGAGACAGTGTCACAACCCCCCCCCAAACTGTTTACTGCCTTTGGGGTGACCTCTCCCTGCCTCTAAGCTCAAAAACACACATGACACCAGTCATTAGGTACACACCAAATGAAACCGGCTATTAAGTACATACCACTTAAGACACAGGGTAAGGTAGGTGACAGTAGTTACTGTGTATACAACTCTCCAGGAAACCAGGTACTGCGTGTGTACACAGTAGAAGACACTGGTTGTGCAAGGGACATTAACACCAGGTACTCTGTACCACTTTATGACACTGGATACTCTATATACAAAGATACTGCACACACACAACCACACACAATGCTATATACTATGTACACATCTTGTCTCTCCCGGGATTCCGGGCACAGTTCAGCGGTGCAGTGGCACCGGCCGGCGTTTATACGGATTAAAGGACACGGGGTACTGCGTGCATACTGCCCGTGACACTGGGTGCCACACACACCACACAGGACAGTCAGTACCACGGACACACGGCATCCACTGAGCACCACCGACAAATCACCAACGACAAAGTCCCACGGACACACGGCAAAAGCGCCTTGGCTCGGCCCAGAAAAAAAAAAAACAAAAACGCGAGGGGAGACAGCGCAAGTGAAAGTTCGGGCCACAGCCCCACAGGCAGCGTCCCCATCAGCTTCTCTCCCCAGCTCTGCGTGGGCACAAGGCGGCAGATCCCGCAGGGCAGCCGGGAGGACCTGTTGAGGGATCTGAGGCCTCGCGACACGCTCGCCTGCAGCCCCCGGGGGAGCGACGGACACCGGCCGCGGGGACATTCGCTTCCACCGCTCCCCTCCGCCCGCCACACGGTTCCGCGCAAAGGGCCCTCGGGCCTGGCCAGGCGGGAGGCGCGGGGACCCGGCGGGAGGAGCTCACAAGACTCCGCGGCTTCCCGGCGCCAGCAGGCCGCGCGCGGTTCCCCGCCGCCTTCACCCGGGCCTGCTCCCCACGGCAGCCCGAGGTTCAAGGTGCCGGGCCGAGGGAACGCGCCCACCCCGCAGGCCTCACCGGCCCGGGGCAGTCCCCGAGGCCACCGTCAGCCGCCGCCCGCCCGGGAGGCCGCGGCCCGGGCAG
>NW_026587556.1:822021-840569 GCF_907164565.1 Psammomys obesus
GCTTTCCCCACCATTATGCTCCGCTCCGCCGCCGCCGCCGCCGCGCCCGGCCCTCCCTCCGGAGCCGCCTCCTTCCCGCCGCCCGGCGCCTCTCGGGCCTCAGCCGGCGACGGGCGCGGGGGGCGGGGGGGACGCAGGCCGCCGCCTCCTCCTCCTCCCCGCCATCTCCTCCCTCCTCCCCGGCTCCCCCCGCTGGCTCAGCGCGGAGGGCTCGGGGCTCGAGGGGCGCCATGTTGGCGGCGGCTTTCACCACAGGAAAAAAAAAAAAAAAAAGCCTCGGCGCGCGCCGGGCCGAAGCCGGGCCAGGCGGCCGGGGCGCCGCGCGCCGGCTTGGAGGCCTGGACCGCCGCGCGCGCTTGTTCGCTCTCTCGCCCGCTCACTCACCGGGTCTCCTCAGCCCACGGCGGCGCGGGGCCTGCGGGGCTGCGGAGGACGCCCGGCGGGGTGGAAGTTGGCATCCCCGCCCGGCGGCGGTTCACTCGGCGCGGGCGCGGCCCTCCTCCGAGTTCATTGTGTGCGCTCGACTTTTTCCTCCCCGCGCGGGGCCGGGCCGGGCAGGGCAAGCGGGGCCTGGGCCGAGCCGCGCACGGGGGGCTCTAGCGGCGGACGCGGGACCTGCGCGGCCCGCGCTGCCTCCCCGCCCCGAGGCCGGGGGAGCCCGCCGCGCCCGCTCCTACCTTCCCTCGACCCGTCCTCGGCGCCTCTCCGAGAGACCGGCTTCAGCATATTCTAAGGGGGTCCACACAGGAACTCCATATCCACACACACGTGCAAGCTACGTACGTGCAGGCGCGCTGGAGCGGAGCACCGAGACGCGAGGGGAGCATTGTTAGGATCCGGCCCGGCCCGGTGGGCTGCGATGCGGCTCGCGGGCTGGACCCGCTCCGCCCGCGCCTTCCCAATGGCTCCGTGTTGTACAGGCGCTCGCCCGTGTGCTGACCCGAGTGGCTAAGACAGTATCCTCCTCTTTGCAACCCTCTGCTCAGAAGAGTTGCAAAAACACCCAAGTTCCCCCGTCCCGTGTATGCTCTAGTGGGACATTTAGAAAGAATGGACCACCCATTATCACTCTGGTTAGAACCTTACAAATTGCTAAGAGAAGTAGGTTATCTTTAGTGAGTGATTTCTAGATCTAATCAGAGGAGATCCCTTAAGCTATATGGCTTAGAAAGTCTTGGGGGAAAAGTCCGCGGAGATAAAAGCACATACAAATGTCATACATTGTCCTAATAACCTTTGCCTGCTAGGAGTCTGAAAAGAAAACCCTATTAGCCAAAATTATCTGCCCCTATTCTCATTGGATACATGTGCCTGAAAATTTTTGGAGATTCCCCTAGAAATGTAGAGTTCTTAAACAAATTATCCGTCTGTTTACAGAGCTGATCTCTTTAGAACTTAGAAATGAGTAGCAATGAGTTGGCCTTTGACATACACCAGTCAAACATGGTCTTTCAAACTGTTAACAGCCCTGCCGCTGATACCGCATCTCAAAGAGTGGTGGTCGGGTCTTTTGTTGTTTGTTCTTGTTTCTGGCTTTTTTTTTTTCCACTTCAAAAATCATGAAGTATTTATAATTCTTTAAACAATAAAATATGGCATGACAGTGCAGCAAGATTGCTCAGCAAGTAAATCACTCACAACCAAGTTTGAAGATCTGAGTTCAATCTGGAGACCCACCCGTATCTGATTGGAATGTTGAGCTGGGAAGCACCTATTTAAGTGAATCACCTTTTTAAAAAAAGTCTTATTTCAACTATAGAGGAACGCCTATTTTTATATTCCTATGTATTTGATAGAGGCCACCCAAGGATGGTGTGTGTGTGTGTGTGTGTGTGTGTGTGTGTGTGTGTGAACCATATCTTTTAGGAAAGAAAAGGACTGCATAATTTCCACCCACTCACCCTCCAGTTTTACTGAATAGAAATAAATTCTACCTCCATATACACCTCTCTTAGATAACCTAGCCATAAGATTTCCTATTTCTTTGCTCTAGTTCCCCAGCCCAATAACTTTATTAACTGCATTTGTCTGTCAACTGGGTGAGATGTATATGAGAGTGGGTCAGAAGGCCAGTGGCTAGAGGTTGGGAGAAGGCCTGGAAGGCCAAAATAATGTAGTGTTTCCATGCAACTTGTGACATACTCTGGATTTATGTGCTGGGTTGTGAAAACAAGACAAAAGGTTGAGGTTCTGAGGGGGGAAATTGGGAAAAGGAGGAATGATGGACTTGAGGGATGGTTTGCATCTGTCCACGTGAGTTTCACAGACTCCCACACAGCCTTCCTCTTCTTCCTTGGCCTCAACCAATACACACTATGGTTCATAATTTCTATTCAACAGATTGCTTTTTTCACATTCTGCTTTGAGACAAATCATGAAAATACAAAGGCAGAGAATATTCAAGAAATTGAGAGTGGAATTTTGTCTGTTAAGGAAATAAATTATATTCTTACTTTATATGCTTTCTTTAACAAGGTCCAAATGAAAAGACCTTAAGTCTTAGAAAATCTTAAAACTTCTTAAGTCATAGAAAAACTGAAATAGTTCCAAAGCTTCTAGAGAAAACATATAGATGAATATTTGTGAGATTTTGAGTGGAGAAAAGAAATATCTAAAATTCTCTAGGAATGGGTTGGGGAGGGGTATGTAAAAGAACGTCACACACACACAGCACACACACAAAGAGAATAATAAATTTGACTGTAAAGTGTATAAATCATGTCAAAAACAAGTCACTCTATGAGAAGTTCCTTCTTGTGTACTTTCACCTCGTTTTCTTCTTATAAAGTGCAGTGTGTATTTCTTGGGAATCAAGAAGAATCATATTCACTGCCATAGACAGTTGAAGCCTACTGTGGAGTTCTAAGTGTTCTTGGCTTGCTAATTGCTAATTGTAGTAATAGCTCAGGTGTGCCTGCTACTGAAGTGTAGTGTTTTCTGTTTTACTTTTATTGTTATTCCTTGGCTTTGTTATCTTCGTTTTGCATTAAAAGGTGGCTAACAAATGAGTGTGTGGATCACACCCTTAATCCCAGCCCTTGGGAGGCAGAGGCAGGTGGATCGAGGTTGGGCCCGGTCTTCAAATCAGCTATTACAACCATCTGGAAAAACCGAAGGGTAAAAAAATGGCATGAACAATGGCATGAACAATGAACCATTTATATATCTCTCCTCCAAGAGCTTGGACTTAAGGGCACAGTAGCACTATCTATATAAAGCTCCAGGAACTCGGAAGAAATAGCACATTATAGAGAAATAAGTGAGCAGAAAGCATCTGGTTGTGATAAGGTTATTAATGTAAAATGTCACTCCCTACACAGGAATTTTCCTAGAGCTCAATCTAATGGGATTGTTCCTGCATCTTTCTCCAAACCACAAACCTAAGTCATCATTTTGCATTTACACACATCCAGGTACACCGTACAGGTTAAATGAAAAACGCTGCAGGGAAAGTTGGTGGTCTCCTTGGAAAGCAAAGTGCTGTTAAGACATAATTTTACTGATGTAATGCCAAAGGCTCTGTCATTTACCTATTACACGTTTTTTTTTTCTTTCTTTCTTTCTTCGGTGTACGTATGTGTGTGTAGTGCAGGCATTCCTGACTGCATGTATGTATGACAGCGTACTGGCTCCTGCTGGGGAGAGACTGACCTTACAATATCTTGCGAAATTGCTTCTCCATGTCTTTTGAGACAAGACCTCTCAATGAGCTCACTTTCCAACAGAGAAGCTGACCATTAGCCCCTAGGATCCATGTGTCTGCCATCACCCGCCCTCCCCCCAACTACTGGACTTAGAGACAGACTACTACATTCAGCTGTTACCTGGGCACTGGGGATCTGAGTTCAGGTCCTCATTGCTTGCACAGAGAGCACTTCACCCCCTGAGCCATCTTCCCTGCCTGGAGTTTCTCTTAATGCATGCTAATTAAAATTCCATGGTAAAGGGATTGTGGGATGTGCGACTATTGTGACTATTATTTGTAGACTAGTAGCCAGGAATAGTAAATGAACTAAGGATTGTTAAATATGTAACACAAAGCAAGCTCTGCCTTATTCCCTCCTAGAAAAAAGAGATAAGACATTTGAGTATATGTCCAACTCCTGTTGTTCCCTTTTTGTCTAACACCAGGTGTACAGTAAATGTCTGATCCCCTAACTCCAGGCTAGTTGCTATGGGAGAAGAACTTGAACCACGGCAACCCTCATGAACACCCTTAAAGATTCCTGTCAAAACTCCATCCTCAGTAGGCTTCACCTGGAACCAGTTACATAATTTTTGGCAAGTAGCAACTTCTCCCCACATCAGCTCCCTCTGTAATTGAAGGAGGGTTACTAATTGCATGTTATGTTCCCATTAGCACAGACTTTTATGAACTTCAGGGTTCCACAAGCGTTGGTTCTCCAGCTCTTACTGTCCGCTCTCATTTTTGGTGGTGGTGGTGGTGATGGTGTATAGGTGGATATTTGATCACAAGCATGTACAGCATGCATGTAGAAGCCAGCTCTCAACCTTGGGTGCCATTCTTCTGGCACAGTCCACCTTGTATTTTAAGACAGTGTCTCTTCCTGGCCTGGAACTCAACAGGTAGGCTATGCCAGGTGGCTAGCAAGCCCCAGGGATCTGCCTGTCTCCACCTCCCTAGAGCTACAATTGGTAGCATGTGCCACCAGTTATTTAAAAAAAAAAAACATAACAAAACAAAAATGTTAGTTGTGGGGATCAAACTCATGTCCTCCTGCTTGTATGTACGGCGAGCATGTTACCAACTGAGCAGTCTCCCCAGCCATCTGTTCTGTAAGACTCTCCCTACGGCGCTTTTAAAATGTTCTTCTCTGGAAGAGCTTGTTCCCAGCACTCTTACTTCTCTTCCTGCTTGGCTGCCTTCTGTATTTCTCCCACCCCCTTTCATGTCGGTTGAGCTGAGAACTCTCATCGCGTTTGATGGTTCTCAGCCTCTGTACTGCTGCTGCTGCACTGGTGATTCTGTGGTGTCCAGCCTGTCACCTGACAATAGGTGCTCATGGAGAGACTCCTTGGTCTCCAGCTCCTTTTTGCTCCCTTCCTGTCGAGCAGCCAGAACTAGAATAGTTCATAGAATAGTTTCATGTGCGTATCACTGCCGCATCCCAGGAAATTCTTGTCTTCATGTGAACACTTACAACAGAGAAAGACAGGAGTCACCGTCTACTCAAGGCAGACAAAAGGCAGAATGCCTTGACCCTGGGTGTCCAAAATGCTGAGTCACCAAAGTCTCTCAGAGCCTCCCGAAAAGGAGAGCCTGTCAGGGGTTAGGGAGAAAACTCAGGTGGTAACCTGGATGCCATGCAAGCAAGAGAACTTGAGATTCAATTTCTAGAATCCACATAAAAAGTCTGGTATGATAGTGTACCTTTGTAATCCCAGCACCAAGGAGACAAAGACAAGACCCCAGAGCTCACCAGCCAGCCACCCAATCATTAAACCATAAGTTCAATGAGAGTTTCTGGGAGAAAACCAGATCGATCAAGCGGAGAGTGAGAGAGGAGGTTGTCTTGACCACCGGCCTCCACAGGCAAATATGCAAACCCCACCACCACCACCCACACACAATGAAGCCTGAAAATTTGCCAGTCAATCCCTGTTCCTAGAGGTCCATTCTCAGAAAATAGCGTACTGCCTGTGCTTTTTGGATGATTCTTGGTTGGGCATTTTTGTTAGAGAGGAGTCTCGGGCTAGCACCTTCTAGAACGATCTTTCCACAAAGGGAGACTGGGTTTTATATCTGACCTAGCTAGGTCACGGGTGGCGACTACCTGGAAGACAAGACAGGCCTGCCTTACCGGGACCATCTTTCTGCAGCTTTCTAGTGTGGGCCGCCTCCCTTCAGCTCCTAAGCCCACATTCCTATGACATTAGGCTCTACTTAAGGCACACCTATCTTTCCCCATGTGGTCTGTCTGCTCTTCTCCTATACTTCCTTTGACCTCTTTTCTGGGTACTGTTTCAACATCTTTTCAAGTCTGAGGAGGAAAAAAGTTAACAGTCTGACTCCATTATGAAGGACTGTATTGTACTGAGTGGACATTAACACAAAAGACACCGAAGCTGGGGAGATGGCTGAGTGGTTAAGAGTGTGCGCTGCTCTTCCAGAGGTCCCAAGTTCAGTTCCCAGCACTCATGTAGCAGAGCTCCCACCTGCCCATCACCCATCTTCCAGGAGACCTGATGCCCTTCTCTGGACTCTGAGGACACCCACCTTCACATTATAAACCAAGGAAGAAGGGGTACACCTACGCTTAGACAATATTGCTATCTGACCACACGGAGACCTTTTGTAAATGTGACATTTTACAAAAATTGGTTACACGGCAAGTTAGAGGGCAGTCTAGGCTATCACAGTCTGTGGTAGCAAATGAAAATGGGTGTCTCCAAAATCCTTACAGTACTTAAGAGCACTGGCTACTCTTCCAGATGGCCTGGGGTTCAATACCCAGCACCCACATAGTTGCTTACAGCTGTCTGTAACGCCAGTTCCAAATTGACACCCTCTTCTGCGTCCTGTGGCACCAGGCACACACACAGTGAAAAGACATATGTGCAGACAAAATACCCGTACACATGAACAAACAAACAAATCCAAACCAACACTGTAAAGAGCTTGGTGATAGCTCAGATTTAATTTTTTTTAACGTATATGAATGTTTTGCCTGCACATATGTCTGTGTCCTACTTGCATGCCGGGTACCCTCAGATGACAGAAGACGGAATTAGATCCCCCTGGACCTGAAGTTACCTTTGCTTATAAACCACCATGGGTGCCGAAAATCAAACCTGGGTCCTTTGAAAGAGCAGCAAGTCTATAGTTGAGATTTGGTAATTAACTGACAGTTAAGGTCCCTTAGAAATTCCTATTTAAGACAACATCAGCCAGTGAACTTTCCTTCCATGCCTTTGGAATTGTATCTTGTTTCAAAGGATCTTCTCCCTCTCTTTTTAAATTATTCATGAACCCTTTCTTTTACATTCAGATACTTGACAGAAAGTTAGAACTAATGCTGTTAGTGAACATGGTTCGGACTTGTAATTCCAAAGTATAGAGAGAAAAAATTTAAAGCCTGAGGAAATAGGGACACTGAAGGCAGCAAGCTAAATAGTTTATTTTTTTAATTATCTTCTAGAAATAACCAGACATATAATGTACATTTGCATTTCTGATTTCCCTTTTATTATTTGAAAGAAATTTATGTCTAGTGATTAATTTCTTAAAATATGAAGAATAAAATATACTGGGGGATGGAGAGATGGCTCCATGGGTAAGAATGCTTGCCGTATGACCATGAGGACCTGAGTTCAAATCCCCACAGCCCATGTGAAAAAAAAGTCAGACATTGCTTTGTGTGTGTAACTTCAGGAATCTGGAGCAGAGATATTGAGAGCTCCTTGAATAGCTAGCCATACCCAAATAGCAAGTATACAGCTCAGAGATATACCCTGTCTCAAGGAGATAAGGCAGAGAACAATAGAAGACTCTCAGCATCCTCTTCTGGCCTGGAATGCATGCATGAAATACACAGTAATTCATTTAGTAATTCACGTGCCTCTACCACACACATTCATGTACTTATACTCACACGCTCATATAGCATCTACACATGCACAAATAACAAAATGAGATTTTAAAAATATACCCTCTTAAATATGTTAGATCTCCCAGGTGAAATATCAGTAAATAAAAATCTAGAGGAAAAAAAAATTAAATGAAAAGTAGAGCCGAATTAAACTTTCTCATGAAATTATTACGGTCTCCCAAGGTTTCCTCAGATATTTGGTATTAACTCATGGGCTCAGTTCATGTATGTGTCATACTGAGATGAACTCAAGGCAGTGCTAGACAGCCCTACTTCCTTCTTTTAAATTTAACTGCTCTAAGAATCTCAGACACAGGAAGCTGTGTGTCTTTGATTGCCTGACAGAAAACTTGATGCCTCTGGGCCCGTGGCAGCTCTGGAGCAACCTCGGGCAGTTGCAGTACTTTCTACTCTTCTTTCTTGGAAAGACCATGTGAATTTTACATACTTGTTTTTTAGGGGTTAATTGCTTTTTTTTCCTTTTTTAAGTGTTTTTCTAATTTATCTTTGTATCTCTGTTTGGAAGTACACCCCAAAGTGAAAGTAAAAGTGAAACTCAGCCCGTTTTTGGTTTTTAGAATTAGCAATAATATATATATTTTTTAATCTTTATCAGTCGATAATTTATATGCATGTATGTGCAATGGGAGGGGCACTGTACATGTGCGGGATGTCTCCAAAGGTCAAAGAGAACATCAGATCTCCTACAGCTTTTGGGCCATCAGAGAGGAGTGTTGGGAAGGGAACTTAGGTCCTCTGCAAAAGCAGCAGATGCTCTGAAGGTGCTGAAGCGTCTCTCTTTTATTTGTTTTACTTTATTTTGTTTTGCTTGTATGTGTATAGGCATGTGCTCACATGCCATGGCCCATGTGTGAGGGTCAGAGGAATTTAGGGAGTCTGGTCTATCTTTCTACAAGGTGGATCCAAGGAATAAATCTGGCAAGTGCCTTTACCTGCTTAGCTATACTGCCAACTCCCGATCATAATAAAGAACCGCTGTGCAAAACCCTGGATATATATTATAAAAACACTGAGAGATAGTACACAGCTTCTTGTTTACTTACTGATGTTCTGAATCCTAGTGAACAAAACACTTTAGAAGCTGAGGATGTAGCTTGGCAGCAGAGTGCTTGCCTAGCCTGTGGAAGGCCCTGAGTTCAAGTCTTAGCACTACAAAACAGAAACAGAAGGCAGAAAAACAAAACAAAACCTCTGTTTATTTGTAACTAGTACTTAACTAAGGGTGTCTCTTCTAGGCGCTTAGCTGCCAGGTATTAAACACAACTTGAAACCGTTCATCAAATGGCACACCACCACGTCAGCAAGGTTATATGTAACCTTGACAGGCTTATGTGTAACAGCAAAGGGGCCAACAAGATGGTTCATCAACTAAAGGTGCTTACCACTCAACATGGTGGTAAGAGGAGAGAACGGATTTTGTCCTCTGACCTCCTCAAATGGGAAGGGGCATGCATGTGAATGGACGTACACACACCTGAGTTATAACTTATTAACGTGGTCAATTTTCTGTAACCATCAGGGAGTTACCTTACAAAGGTCATAGAAATTAGGATATACTTGATAGAAAATGATTCTATCACATAGAAATGAACATATATACTTACTAGAAAAAAATAGATGATATACAAAATATTTAATATATTAACCTCTGTGTGATTTGCTTTTTCTTCTTTTCTTGAGCTTGTATTCATTTCATAATTATATTATCTTGCCATAACATGAAATATTGGTTTATAGAAAACTTCTTCTGTAACTAAATTACATTCATTTAGTAATTCAATTATCCTCAACCAAACCCTATAATTCAGGAAAATATATGTCTGGTCAAAATTTCTATGAACAGATTCATTTTCTTAAGAGAGGAACAACACTCTGGTTGTGAGAGTCAAGCTGAAGCCATCTGTGTAAGTCAAAGAAACAACGCCTGGTGTTTTTCATGGTTCAGCCCAGCAGCAGCAGTTTTAGATTTTATTGCTGCTCTTCCTCTGGAATGGTTAAACTAAGTCTTAATATCTCACTAACAACGTTATACAAAGGCTGATTGTTCTTTTTACTTCTATATTGAAATGTACCCCAGAACACAATCCAAGAAAGTAAGGGGAAATGAAGGTCAGTGTGGGCTAGCAAGATCGGGTGGTATTAGAGGGGTAGGGTACTTGTCTCTTACATCTGCAAAGTTACAACTGTAACCTCAGCACTTTGGATATGGAGGAAGGAGAATCAGAGGTTCAAGGTCATTCTCAGCCACACAGCACAGTGAATTCAAGACCAGCTTGGGTTCTGTGAGACCCTATGTCTAAATACATTAAAATAAATGTGAAGCCAGCTATTAACTCTTCTCTTTAGGACAGTGGTAATCTAAGAATATGTTGGGTCTTAGTAGAATAGCATTTCATGTAAATTCTGCAAAAATAAAAATAAAACCACCAGCAGACATCAAATGAACATTTTACCACAGAACAGAATACCTCAAAGGAAACAGAATACATGCACATGAGGAGGAAGTCTGAGAATGTAAACTTTTGCCATCTGTGCCCTTTGAATGCAGGAATCTGGAACCACCAGAACTTTATGCTTGGGCCCAAGATAAGACATGTGCCAAGAGGCTGCCTAACCCTGATATAAGGACATTTGTACTACTGAAAGACATTCTTTTCTCTGTCATCTATTTGTCACATATGCCCCCTGTCACATTGGCTCTGTTTCTTTCTTTCAGTTTAAGTTCCCTGCAATGGAATTTTTAAAGCTCTGCACAAGTCAGCACAGCTGACCCATGCAGATCCCCACTGTCCCCTACTGTCCCTGACTCCTTTGGAACAGTCACCCAGAACTATCTATATGTGTGTATTGCGAATTCCAGTTCCAGACATCATTTCGTTTTCAAGTTTGAACTGACAAGTTTCCTTAAAACACACCTTTCAGGGCAGTCAAGTTGGCTAAGCAAAGGCACTTGCTTCCAAAACTGATGACCTGAGTTCATTCCTGTGATCCACATGGTGGGTGGAGAAAACCAACTTCTTCCAGTTGTCCTCTGACCTCCACATGCATGCTGTGCCATGTCCATGCCACCCCAATAATAAATAGACAATGTCCCAAAGTCGGAGCAGTGTTTAATATGGGCAGATACAGTGATGTCACATGACTTAGGCCATGAAGAAGAATTTTGTATGTGTTGATGAAGAGTTGCACTAAGAAGGCTTATTTCTTCTATCAGTTAGCTTTGATTGTTAAATCTCTTGCATAATTAGAACCTACATTCATAAAAGTAAAGTATTCTGATCACTATGTAGTAGGCGCTTGGTTGTCTCTTGCTGTGTGAGCCCATTTGAGCCTCAGTAACTGGGACGTTTTACTTGCATTGCACTCGAAGAAACCGAGTTGAGGTGGGGGGGAGGCTGGGGATTTAGAGGGTTAATTTTGTTTATTTGAGGAAGGATCTCGTGTCATGTATCTTAGATAGGCCTTAAATGTACTATGTGACCTTCTGATCTTCCTGTCTTATCTCCCAAGTGGTGCAGTTAGAGTCTGTCCTACCAAGCCTGGCTTGAAAGTGATTTGAAAGATCAAATAACTTATCTTGACTCAGAGGTAGCAAATGACCTAACTTAGACTTGGCTCTTTGATTCCAGGGAGTCAGGAACTTTTTCTGTCTCTCACTATTCCCAGTAGAGGATCCCTTAGATACATTCCTCGGTAAGGAGGCCATTACTGTAAACAGTATATTTTAATGCCACACGTCCACATACACCGCCCTGCTTTGTATCAAGGGTTCTCTTCCTCTGGGCTGGGAATATAGCTCAATTGGTAGAGTGCTTGCTTAGCCTATGCATGGCCCTGGGTTTGATTCTCAGCACCTTCTATAATTCCAGATCTCAAGAAGTAGAGGCAGGAGGAGAGCCAAGGGTTGAAGGTCTTAGCTACACAGTAAGTTTGAGGACAGCTTGTGATACATAAGACCCTGTCTTTAAACAAATAAATTAAAAACAAAATAATAAAGAAAAGTGTCTGCCAATTAGAACAAAATATTTAAAATTGCCTTAAAAAACTCACATCATTAAAAAGGCCTTTATAGGACCAGTAAGGAAAGGTACCTATCCCTTAGCCTAACAACCTGAGTTCACACACACACACACACCCATCCACTGTGGAATGAAAGAGCCAACTCTTGCAAGTTGTCCTCTGACTTCCACATATACATTGTAAAAAGTATAGCACCCCACCCAATGAACAAATTAAACTATAAGAAAAAATAAAGGCTTTTGTATACAAAGGAAAATAAGCAAAAACCTTAAGCATGTCAACTGATACACAGTATTTTTATGAATCAAGAAAAACAAAAGCAAAAGCAAACCAAAAACTCTTTTAGTCATTTATTCATTAGAACCATCAACTTCACCATTGGGCATTGATTGCTTCATTTGTTATTTTTTCCAAGAGTGGCCTGGATTCTAATCAGGAGAGACAAGAGTAGGAACACTAAAGTATAGCTGGGTTTGTGGCTTTTAACATGAATTTGCCCATTTTGATTTTTTTTTTTTTCCAAGACAGGGCCTCCCTGTTGGATCTATTGTAGAACTTGTTCTGTAGACCAGGCGGGCCTCAAACTCAGAGATCCTGCTCCTGCCTCCTGAGTGCTGGGATTAAAGGCCCGCACCACTATGTCTGGTGATATGAATTCTTTTATCAAGAAAAGTTCTCCTAGGTGACATTTTGTTTCAATTATAATTAGAATAAAAACATTTTTGTTAGTGCTAATTTCACAAAATCACATTCGTCTTTGCATGTGTGACTAGGTGACACATCCATTGATGGCAGGAACAGTGGCTCCATTGCTTTCATGACATTCTACACATAAACGTTTGTCACCCTTGAGGATGAAGATAATAAGCCAATTTTCAAAAAAGAGGTAAATAATTTAGTATAAAGCCATCGTGGTTAACCAAACAAACACATTTATGACAATCATTTTTTCTTATTCTATTAAACTCAAGTTACTATTGTGTGTGTGTATTTGAGACAGGGACTTACTCTATAGATGGCTGGCCTGGAACTCCCTGTGTAGACCAGGCTCTTTGAAATTATAGAGATCTGCCTGCCTTTGCCTGTAACTGCTGGGATTAAAAGTGTACACCAATACACCCAGCCCAAATGTATCCTCAAAGGCTGCTGCATCCTGGGATTGGAATGATGACTTCCTAGATAGGCTCATCCTGTTGCTGCACAGGATGTGAGTTCAGTCCTTAGCACCCACCTCAGACAGCTTACAACGACCTATAATTCCAGCTCCAGAGAGAGCCCATGCCTCTAGCCCTGGTAAGCACTTGCAACCGCATGCACAGACACCCCCCCCACACACACAAATAGTAAAAATAAATATTTTTTAACAGAGGCTGAGGAAAGAAGATTGCTGCAAGTTTAAGACTGGCCTGTGATGCATAGAAAAAAAAAATGTCTCAAAAACGAACAAAAAAACCCAACAACATGTTGCTGGGTTCCTTTATAATTACACACCCATCCCACCCCGATGCACAAAACAAAACCAAAACAAAAAGCCAAGTGCTTCCTTTTTCTATTTAGATTTTGCAAAGTGTTTTGGAACTCTACATTCCTGTGTACTTCCTCCTTCCTATCCTGTCTCTCTTTCCTTTGCCTCACTTGACCTTTTGTCTTCTACTGCCACTTTAAAGTTAGAGAGCTGGTGAGGTCCTTTATTTGGAAGAGCACTTGTCTAGCACACACAAAGCCCGGGTTCCATCCCTAGGACTGCATAAACTGGGTGTGGTTATACCCATCTGAAATCCCAGTATTTAGGAGTTTGACTCAGGAGGATCAAAATTCCAGGTCATCCTTGGCTACTTAGCCAACTTCAAGGCTGGCCTGGGCTTAATGAGATCCTGTCTCAAAACAAAACATCAGAAAAAAATAAAATAAAAAAACAACAACAAAAACCCAAAACAACAGAAAAACAAAACCTATTTTATTAGCTAGAGCCCTCTGCTTATCCTAAATATATATTCCTAATATAGTAAAGTAAAAACCATATAGTCTCTTGGGACCCATCATGTTTAACAGAGGTAATAAAAGTCTCCAAACATTTATTGGTCCAAAATTCTACTATTTGACTCAAGGAAGGATGGGAGGAAATTGGTTATTGAGAACATCCTGAGGATTCCTGGAGCTGGACAGAAATGGCAGCTTGATGAGAAATAGTTTGCCATACAGTTAGGAGTAGAGAGCCTGACTGGTCTTGTTTAATTAAATGAGGAAAATTGAGGGGGGGGTTGTCTCTGGGACAAGCTGGAGACCTGCGACAGGGTAGGCTCTGAGGTGATGCGGGTGCCTCTAGCTGAGACTCGCAGCAGCAGGGGACATGGGGACTAAAGTGGCCACCTTCTAGGCAGGACTTCCAGTGGGGGGAGGGGAACACCAGCATACCAACAAAACCTTCAACCTTTTACCCTACACGACGTGGTGCAGGGATAAAGATGGAGCAGACATTGAGGGAATGTCCAACCAGTGACTGGCCCAACCTGAGACCCACATGGTGGGAGAGATCCAGCCCCCCGACACTATTAACTATACTCTCCTATGCTTGCACACAAGAGCCTAGGATAACTGTCCTCTGAGAGGCTCCACCCAGCAGCGAATGGAAACAGATGCTGAGATTCACAGCCAAACATTAGGTGGAGCTCAGGAAGTCTGGTGGAAAAGTGGGGAAAAGGATAGAAGGTCCCGGAGGGGACAAGAACTCCACAAGAAGACCAGCAGAGTCAACTAACCTAGGCTCGTGGGGGCTTGCAGAGACTGAAGCACCGACAAAAGATCAAAAAGGTCATGCATAGACTGGATCTAGGCCCCTAAACATATGTAACTGATGGACAGCTTCGTCTTCATGTGGGTCCCCAGCAAGTTGAGCGGGGACTGTCTCTGACATGGACTCTATTGTCTGCTTTTTGGTCACTTCCCCCTATCGGGGCTGCCTTGCCTGGAAGACAGTCAGCCCTGATGCGTCTTGATGTGCTGGGGTGGGTTTGGGGTGGAGGGCTCCCCTATTCTGAGGAGAAGGGGAGGAAGGAAAGGGAGAAGAGGGTGGTAGGGTAGGTAGGGTCAGGAGGAGAGGAGGGAGGGGCCTTTGAAAAGGATGTAAAGTGAATTAAAAAATAAGAAAATTAAAGAATAACACTGAAAATGTTGAAAGAACTCAATGAATGGGGGGGGGGGACCTAAAAATAATTTCCTTTTTTTTTTCTTTAAGTCTGAGAGCCTGAAAGAGCAGCACTGCCATGTGAGGGAATAAATGTTATTTGGGGGGGATGGGTTTTACAGTGGACCCAGGAACTCAGTTTCTCATGTTGAGTTTGAGTTATACTCAAGACAGGAAACGAGAAGACTCCAGTAAGTAGACCAGTAGAGATTATAAAGTTCAGAGCTTATAAGAAGGGAGAAACTTGGAGATGCCTTTGGGAACCACCATCTTATAAGTGTTAAATGTTACGTCTAGACATTAGACTGGAAAAATGCCACCTTCAGAGCATGGGGCAGGGGGCAAAGCCCTGCGCTGTGGTTTTCTCGGTAAAACAGAAACTCAGTGATGGAGGTGGGAAGCTGGCTTGTGAAAGAGGAAGCCTGTGCTCTCTGTCGCAGATGCACATGAAGAAAATGCCGTTTTCGAAGGCTCATGCTAAATCCATGAAGGCAGACGGGAACCTTGGGGCTGAGTGGTGAACGATTAGTTTGCTGGAATGAGTCGCAGCCAAAGTGGTATTTCATTACTAATAACCCTCCTTACTTCAGAAGACATCTGCCGTGCTGCACAGGTGGAATAAGAGAAGACTGTTAGTCTAGGTCTGGTAGAATAAGACTTAAGAAAAGAAAGGAACAGGAAAGACAGGAAGGAAGAACTGAAGGGAGGAAGGGAAGAGGAGAATGAAAAAGGAAATGTGATGTGTGTATTTTCCTGTTTAATAATGATTTTTGTCTAGGTTATGAGAAAAGGTATTGGAAATGGAGCCTAGGACTCAGTTCTCATCCACTTAAGTCGGGATTAAACCATTTAAGTGAAAGTAGTATCTCATTTATTTTGCCATTCCTAATATCTGCCTGTGTTTTATTTACTCATAAGAATAACAGAAAGTAGTAATTGTTTGTGTGCACAGAGGATATTTAAGACAGGGTTAGTGCACCTGTCGAGAAATAGCTTATTGTTCTTTTACAGAGACTGTCTTTGTACTACAGCAAAGACGGCTCCATGAGTAAAGTGCTTGCCCTACAAGCTGGAGGATCCGAATTTAACAGCCAGAACTCATGTAAAAAGCAAGGCTTGGTGAAAGGTGCCTGTAATCCCAGCGTGGAAGCAAAGCAGAAAGAGGGATTCGTGGAACTTGCTGGATAGCCAGTGTAGCTAAGTCACTGAGCTACAGGTGCACTGAGAGACCCTGACTCAAGACAGAGCAGAAAACAACAAAACAACCCTGGAGAACTCACAGCCCAACAGCTGAGGATGTCACCTGACAAGTTCTTCGGCCTTTAATCCCAGCTCTCTTTGAGGCAAAGGCAGGTGGATCAAGTTTCCGAAGCCTCCAATTATCATGGGTATAACTAGGAAGAAAATTATGACGAAGGCGTGAGCAGTTACGATGACGTTATAAATTTGATCATCTCCTAGTAGAGCACCTGGTTGACCTAATTCTGTTCGAATAAGGATGCTTAGGGCTGTTCCTGCTATTCCTGCTCAGGCTCCAAAAATAAGGTATAAGGTTCCAATGACTTTGTGATTTGTTGAGAATAGTCAACGGTTAATGAACATGGGTAATATGGCTGAGTAAGCATTAGACTGTAAATCTAAGTACAGAGGTTCAAGTCCTCTTATTGCCAAGCCTTAAGGTGATAATCATATTGAATTGCAAGTTCAAAGGTGTAGATAATGGCTCTACTAAGGCTTCTCCCGCCCTCTTTCTTAAAGGCGGGAGAAGTAGACTGAAGCCAGAAATAGGGTATTTAGCTGCTAACTAAATTTTCATAGGTGTTTAATCCTGCCAGTCTTGGGGGGGGCTTAGCTTAATTAAAGTGATTGATTTGCATTCAATAGATGTAAGATGAGATCTTACAGTCCTTATACAGAAGTTAAACTTTGTGTTTTCTTAGAGCTTTGAAGGCTCTTGGACTATATATCCTAAACTTCTTAAATAATTAGTTGAGGGGTTAGAGGAAGTAGAAATGTGCCTAATACGGTAATGGTAGGCAGTAGGATATTGGTTTTTAGGTTTATTTGGTGATAGATTATTTTTGAAGTGTTATTTGTAGGGAAGATAGTTAGGGTTGTGGAATAAATTAGTCGTGTGTAGAAGAATAGGTTTAGTAGGGCGATTATAGCTATTAATGTTGTTAGAATTACACTGTTGTTTTTTAATAATTCAGTTATGATTACTCATTTTGGTAGGAATCCTGTTAATGGGGGTAGGCCTCCTAGGGATAAGAGAGTTGTGGGTAAAATAAGTAGTATTGTAGGGATTTTGTTTCATGTAAGTGATGTTACATTAATGGATGTAAGGGAGTATATTATGAATATGATGAACATTGAAGAGGTGAGGAGAACATAAATAATGAAATTAAAAATTATTAGGTTGGGGTTATAGGGAAGGATAGCGATTATCCATCCTATGTGGGCAATGGATGAGTATGCTAGGATTTTTCGTGTTTGGGTTTGAGTGAGGCCTCCTCATGCTCCTATAATAACTGAGATGATTGATATTGTAGTGGTGAGTTTGATATTAATGAGTTCGTAAGTTTGGAAAAGGATAGATAAGGGTGCAATTTTTTGTCATGTAAGGATGATTAATCCTGTGTGAAGTGGGGTGCCTCGTGTTACTTCGGGTAGTCACGAGTGGAATGGTGCTAGGCCTAATTTTATTGTTATGGAGATAGTTATGAGTGTAATGATGAGGTTGTTTGTTTGTTCTTGAAATGCTCAGGTTCCTAATTGGTAAAAAATGGTAGTGATTGCTAGGAGAAAAATTATAGAGGCTGTAGCTTGTGTAATAAAGTATTCAGTTGCTGCTTCGGTTGATCGTGGGTTGTTTTTGTTAATTAATAAAGGGATAATTGAGAGTAGGCTTATTTCTAGGCCAATTCATATAAGTATGAGATTAGAGCTGGTTATGGTAATTATGGGGCCAAAGAATAGGGTAAAATAAATAATAATAAGCGTGTATAAGTTAATTTAGTAGGGGAAGGGTTTAAACCATCGTTTTCGGGGTATGGGCCCGATAGCTTTGCTAGCTGACCTTACTGGTGAAGTTGGTAGAGTGAGGTATAATAGGTAGCACGAGGAATTTTGAATTCCTAAGTACAGGTTCGATTCCTGTAACTCTAGAAATAAGAGGGCTAAACCTCTATAATTTACTCTATCAAAGTAACTCTTTTGTCAGACATATTTCTATGTGTGGGGTGGAATGCTTGCTATGAAAATTAATATTGAGATGTACCACGTACATAGTGCTAAGGTGAGGGGCAAAAAGTTTTTTCATAGGAGGTGTATGAGTTGATCATATTGGAATCGAGGTGGTTCAAGGCTAGCCTGGTCTACAAAGTAAGTTCCAGGACAGTCAGGACACAGAGAAACCCTGTCTTGAAAAACCAAACCAAACCCAAAACAAACACAAACAAAAACCAGTCCAGGTTGGAATTAGAATGCCTGATGAAAGAAAAACAAAAAACAACAAAACAAAACAAAACAAAACCCTAATACAAGGCTTACGTAGTGTATTTTAGTGTTTCAGAGAGGCAAAGTGTCTCTTTTTCCATATATACACCAAAATACACACCAAACCCTCTTTCAACTATGTGGCACATTTCTTCCTTTCCCTCCTCTTTCTCCTTCTTTTCCTCCTCCTCCTCCTCCTCCTCCTCCTCCTCCTC
>NW_026587556.1:840669-858914 GCF_907164565.1 Psammomys obesus
CTTCTTCTTCTTCTTCTTCTTCTTCTTCTTCTTCTTCTTCTTCCTCTCTCTCACTCTCTCCATGGCCTGGCCTCAAACTCACAGCAATCTACCTCATGTCATTCTTAAATTACTTCTGTAAGAGACAGTGATGCTAAACTCCATTGGTTACAGAATCCAGAAATATCATTGCTGGGGACAGAGATGATGGCTCAGCAGGATAAGCATGAGGCTCTAAGTTCAACACCCAGAAGTCTTGTAGAATGTCAGGTATGGGAGTGTGCATATGTGTAAATGTAGCACGGTCAGGGTAGAGACAGGAGGATCCCTGGGTCTCAGTGGCCTAGCCTAACTGGGTTCTAAACAAAGCAAGACACCTTTGACAAAAATGAGGCGAAAAGCACCAGAGGTCTTCAAGTTCCCACGCTTGAGTGCACAGGTGTACACACCCCTTGCTTTCATCCACACCTTCACATGCTCATATGCCTGCACACACTTTATCATTACTGTAAATCTTTCCTAAATTTTGGACAATCTAATGATTTATAGGAACAAATTCTTATATTTGAACTGACTCCACTCAAATATGATTCCCCCCTCCCTTTTACCAGCAGAGATAAGAGGAGCCACTATCTTTTAAAAATTATTTATGGGGATGGGAATATAGCTCAGTTGGCAGAACGCAGCACCCCAAAATATCAGGGGTGGTGGTATTCATCCTAGTCCTTACGAGGTAGAGACAAGAGAATCAGGAGCTCAAGTCTATTCTTGGTTACATAGTCAGTTCAAGGCCAGACCAGGATATATAACATCCTATCTCAAAAATGATTTTTTTTTACATTTATGATTATTAATTGCCGTCTGCTTCATCATCCTTGGCAGTTTTCCATCACTTATTTTTAAAAACCTTGATAAGCTGTGATTGGAAGTGAGGGAAGGCCATCTCCAGTGAGAATCCAGAATGCTCATGCAGGAACCACCTGTGACCCCTCTGTTCAGCAGGCATTTCCCCCAGGGATGCAATGCATATGGATGAGAATCGGAAAGCTCTTCTCCGTGAAGATATGTTCTTGCCACATAAGGTCTTTCAGAAGGAAATGACAAATATATTTGTGCTGTATGTTAATGCACTTTGGTAAGGTTTTGCTACTTCATGAGAAAGAAACCTTTATGAAAGGCAAGGTTACCAGATCTGCTTAACCCTGGAAATGGATTCACTAATGAATCCTGGCATATGCTGGTTGCACATCAGGAGTTTCCACTGCCAGAAGGCACTGTCTCCACCATGTATGTAAAGAATTCTCTCTTTTGATTCCCCGGGGGTCTTGGTTACATGGGCTCCAATTGTAACCATTAAACACACCCTCTTTACTAGGCCAGTGTTTTTATGCCTGGCTGGAGGGAATAATAAGCCAGAGCCACTTCAGCCTGCTGTGTGGTTGCTGGGAGAGTGGATTAGCTATGCCTGTTTTGATTTTGAATGAATACACCCCCTAGCAAGCCATGTGGCCAAAATAGTCCCTTAGGAGGTAAGCTCATCACATTTGTGGAGCTGGTGGCTCGCCCATAGAAGTGCCCTAAGTGTTTCTGGGGTCCAGCTTCCCTGTCGTAATAATGTACACGCGTAGAGAGAAGCAATTCTGAAGTTTTGCCTGCTTCGCTCTCATTTTCATTCTTATTCTCTCTTTACCACCCCTTTCTTTCCCTGATCCTGTGAAAGAGGGGAAGCATGTAAGGACATGTCAGCCTGCCTTCACAGTGTTTTATCCCTTCAGGAGGCCAAGCAGATTGTAGAAATTACCAACCTCAGGAAAGTCAGAATCAGGGAGTCAGTTGACCCGGAATCTTGTGCTCCTTGCACCACTTCCAGGTGCAGAATTTGCCAGAAGTCTTTCTGTAGTGTGCTCGCTCTCTCTCTCTCTGATTTTCTCTAGTAGAAATGCTTAGTAGGTGACTTGAACACATTTGTGGACAATTTTTGTTTAGGTTTCAAGGCAAGAAAAGGACACACTGTTTCTGTCTGCTTCTTGTAGTATAAGATTCAAGGATTAAAAATTCTGAGAGTGTCAGGGAGTAGGTGGTTCTTCCCGGTAATAAAAGGAGATAGCCTGGATCTCGGCGAATTAGCTTTTAGATCTGTGCATGATACACCAATGCAATAGATGCTCTTTGTGAACTTAGATTTGTATGGCTACAGGTCTGTAATCATGTCCTGCAAGAAGAAAAACAGTTAGGATGAAATTGTTCTTAAGGAAGCATATGTCTACTAAGTTAGGAAGAGAAACTAGAAAAAAAAGATAAAACTTACTAGCCAGCTTAGATAAAGTTCCTACAGTACCAGTTCTTGTGAAAATAATCCTGAGTGTGGGATGGCTCCCCGAAAGTGTGAACACTGAAGTTCAGGTCCTCAGAAACCCACATAAAAGCTGGGTGAATGTGGTGACCCACCTGTAAATCTATCCTTAGAAGATGGGAATGGGATTCCCAGAGTTAGCTGGCTAGTGAGACTAGTCATATTTATAGGTGAGCTCTGGTTCTGATTGAGGGCCCCTGCCTCAATGAGTAAAGTAGAAATATGATTCATGATGTCAACTTCAGGCTCCACATTTATGCATATTTTGCATATGTATCCCTACATATGCAAAATTGCATACACATACATGTATGTGCTAGACACACATGAAAATGGAAAAAGAAAAGTTCTGCTGGTAAGTGTCTCCTGATTTTTACAGAGGAAAAAACATGATTTTTTTTTTTTTTTTTTTTTTTTTTTTACAGGAAGGACATGAATTTCTTTGTTTAAACAAAGAGCCATGGGGAGGTGGGGCTATTCATAAGTATCTTACTGATGATAGCAATTTAATCAAGAAAATCAGTAATATAGGTATGAGAAAGTGTTAATTTTCAAACAGAGTTTTCAGGGTCAGATCTCTGTTTATTTTTTATTAAAGAAGAAAATTGCCAGAAATTACTCATCTTTCTCTCTCTCTCTCTCTTTTTTTCCACGAGCAAAAGTTTATATGGCTGATTCCTACTTATTTCTTTCTTATATTTTTCCCCTAGTTTGTAAATCCAGCCAGAAATGATTCTATGATTCTTTTCTGTTGAATTCTTATACCAAGGATGTAGGAATTCCTATGTCTAGAATATAGTATAGCCAATGTTCTAGGAATGAGATGAACTAGTTATTAAGAGTATTTATCAGTAAGTACAGACTTCTGGGTCTGGGGAGATGGTTTGGTTGTAGTGCTTTCCTTGCAATCATGAAGGCCTGAGTCCAGTCTGTAGCACCAGTATAGAAAGCTGTGTGCAGTGCTACACAGCTTGAAATCTCAGTGCCAGAGAGTTAGACATGGGTAGATGCCTGGAGCTCATTGGCCAGGCAGCCGAGCCGAATCCATGGGCTCTGGATTCAGTGACCTTTAATCCCAGCACTCAGGAGGCAGAGGCAGGCCGATCTCTATGAGTTCCAGGCTCTACAGAGTGAGTTCCTGGACAGCCAGGGCTGTTACACAGAGAAACCCTGTTTCAGAAACAAAACAAAACAAAACAAAAACCAAACAAGTTAAATGGAAAGCCATTGAGAAAGATACTGCCTGTTTACCTCTGGCCTCCACATGCACATACTCATGTACTACATACACACACTATACACACATATGAACACATACACACATGAGTGAGTCCACAGCACATACATATGCACATACACATGAAAATGAAAAATTGAGTGCAGACTTCTTTTTAAGTTTTCATCCATGTTTGCTCACATATTATCAATTACTTAAATTGGAAAAGTTTATATTTAAACCAACTTGATTACTTTTTTTTTTTAATTTAAGAGTACTTTTGGGGGCTGAAGAGGTGGGTCAGCTGTTGAAAGTACTTACTGCTCTTCCAGAACACCAGAGTTTGGTTCCTAGATGCCAAGTCAGTCTCACAACTGCCAGCAGCTCCAGCTTCAGGCTGTCTCACACCCTGGTCTCTGGCCTCCTGGGGTACAAGAACACATGTGCTCTGTGTAAACACAGATACACAAATACAAATAAACCTCAAAAATAAGAGAGAGAGAGAAAGAGAACTTTTATCTGGAAGTAGTAGGAAAAGATGTTTCATTTCAAGTCCAAATCATTTTATTGTAAAATTATTGCAGATTAATATTTCATTTCCTTCCAAACATGCACCCTCCCAATTCTAGTTGTTTCACTGAAACATCCTGGCCTTCTGTCTATCATATAGGTTTTTAACTAAAATATATTTGTTTTATTCTTTCTCAATATCACTGTGCCTGCTAGAACTTACCCAGTAATGGTTTTTAAAAGTGATGCTTTGTCTGTCACGTAGCAGCTTGGATGACACAGCCCTGGCTGTCCTGGAATTGACTGGTAGATTACAGGCTAAGGCCTGTCTCCCCAGCACTTGGGAAGCTGAGACAGGTTGGCCTTAAATGCAGAGATTTGTCTGCCTCTGCCTCCCAAGTGCTGGGATAAAAGGCGCACGCTGCCACACCTGACAGAAAGGTTATTGATGGCTTTGGCTGAAAGAATCCATAGATGTTTAGGAGACTGGTCATTTGGACAGTGAAACCCCTCCCAGACTCTGAAAGTGAGAGATGATGAAGCGTAGGTACATAATGAGAGCTAGCCATGCTTTCCTTCATTCTCCCACCCTCAAACTTCCTATTTTCTTTGTACAAATAAGGTTGCCATTTAAAGCAGCCATGTCAAACAGCTTCCTTTGTGATCATGGAAATGGTCTCTATCTGGGCTACCCAATATGGTAGACACTAGTCATTGTGACAGCTGAGCACTTTACGACTGGCCCACAAAATCCGTGATCTGAAATTTTAACTTCACCTAATTGAAATTTCATATTGCCTGCTGTATTGGATAGTGCAGCCTTGTTGTTCATGCCTCTGACTGCTTCAAAAGCATGAAATAGTGGCTAATGCCTGCAATCCCAGCACTCGGGAGACAGACAGAACGAGCACCATGAGTTTAAGGCCAGCTAGAGCTGCAGAGTAAGACCTTGTTTCAGCAAAGGAAAGAAGAAAAACAGGAGGAGGAGGAGGAGGAGGAGGAGAAAAAGAAAAAAGTTGTTCTTCTCAGATGCAGTTTTTAAAAGGTTGTGATCCTCCCCCACAACAAAGAAGGCTAATTGGAGGCAATTATTATGGCTCATAAATTTTTATATTTCATAATTCTGTAGTTTAATAATTTTATCTCAGTTTAATAATTTAACCTTGAAAGTTATCCCCAAGTCTAAGTAGGATCTTAAAGAAAACTTTATTCTGTTAAGACATAAAAAAGGGTTATGATCAGATTACTATGGTACAATCATAGAACTGAAGTAGCTGCTATTTATTACACTTAAGAGTCTTCTGTCCAGCTCGCCTCCCGTTACTTATTCTGCATGACTTTTAGAATGTGTTAGCTGAGCAGCTCAGTGAGACTTACATACAAACCACTGCCATTCAGTAGTACCCATTTTTCGTAGGCAACAGGTCCCCTCCCCCACCTCTCTTAAGACCAAACTCATTGCCACGCATTGTTGATCTTACCAATTATTTCCAGCCTTTAGTCTATAAAAACATAACTTATTACACTGCAAAGAGGCACAGAATCACTGGCTTTTCCATTTGCATTTTAGTATTTTAAATACAGCGCTAGCAGAAACACTTTGTTCAGCACAAATGATGGAGCCTCGTTTTGCTGGGAAGAAACCCTCAAGCTGTCAAAACGTAGGTTCTGTTCTCATCCTCTGAATAGATGTGCGGCTCACACGATGTCACCAAGTTAACCTCTTTCTCTTACGAAATGAATTCAGCTGCCAAATCGTATACAGACTTGGGGGGTGGGGGGACAGGGGAGAAATGATCAGAGGAAAATCTTGGGGGCAGCAGAAGCCAGCAACGGAGTAGCAAAGGCACAATCTGCTTGTTGTGGTAACTGCTCTTCCCAGGGGGAAACACTGAACCCCAGGGGGGCTACTTCAGTATCTTTGCTATTGAAGCCCGCATTGCAGTCCCCTGGCAACAAATGGATGGCTGCTATGCTGAAAGCAGCACACATGTTGGGCAGTGGGGCTCATAAATGGCGGGATTGTCAATGGTCTGAACACCTCAGCAATAATCGCAGCTGCATTCCGAGATTTTTAGAAGCCATTATTTCACCAGAAAACGGTTGAGAACAACTGCCCCTCTGCCTGGGCATAAATCTCAGAGCAGCGTGCTTCTCCCTCAGATTTTCTGTTTTGTTTGGTTTTGTGTGAATCTTTTTCAGGGGGAAGCGACAGGTTCTATTGTCTGTTGCGTTTTTTATTCAGAATTTCAATAGGGAAACTTTAAGGACTAAAGCCCCGAGGATTATGTCCTCTGGGCTCCTGTGTCATCATGTTAGTTTTAAATAGCTTTTATTTCCTCATTAATGTCTACTTACAATCTTTTTTTGCCCCCTCCCCCATTAAGTAGCTTAATGGTAAAGAGAGATTTCTTGGAAATTTAATCTATGTAACAATATAGACATACACAAAATAAAGAAAAAGTTTAAGAAGCCATCTACAGGGCATAAATGAACTAATTTAATTAGTATCCTATATATGATGTATACATATAGATAGATATAAATATTTTGTTATAGATGGCTGTTTTATCTCTAGATATAGTTATATTGTTAATTCAGGTGACAATTGAGAGGAATAAAGTGGTATTTTGGGGCTAGTGATGTAGCTCAGTGGTAGAGGCCTCACCTAGCTGGTACAGAGCTCTGTCTTCACTTCTCAGCAGCACAGAGGATAGAAGAAAACAACTAATAATATCTCATGGCATAAAGTTCCTTTTACATCTATCAGACATTTTCAGCTATTCAAAATATAGCACCTGAAAATGATCTTGCTCTTCATTTTTTTTTTTTTCTTTTCAGCCTTTGTCAGAAAATGCAGCTTCTTTTACAGTAGACACAGAAAGTTGCAGAAAGACACAACTGGTCAAAATGCAAAGAGCAATTAACTGTGGGGTGCCCAACCCCAGTTGATCCATCTACAACAGAACCCCTAAGGCCCAGGGAACATCACTGAAGATGGGTGAAAAGATTATAATAGCCAGAGGGTCAGAGCACCTGCTGAAAAGTGGTGAGTGTCTCCTCCACACGAAAGAGAAGCTGTACTCATGAAGACCCTAAACAAGACCCGAACAATGGCAACACCAACTGACATGACAGTGTGGATGGAAGAAGCCCCTCAAGGCCTCCTCCCCTAGATGAAGAGCTATATGAAATTAGTGGCTGCCGAGAGAGGGGGAATCAGTATGAGAGGGATGAGCCCCTCCCAGGTTGTCCAGTCTCAAGCAGCCAGCCCTAAACACATATGCATCTGAGCAGCACCAAGTGCACTCAGCTGGTTGTAGTTACAAATTTATATATGTACTTGTGTGTGTGTGTGTGTGTGTGTATGTAACAATAACTAAAGAATAAGAGATCAAGAATCAGAGGAAGGAGTAGGGCGGGGGACATTTGGAAGTTGAAGGGAAGAGGGTAGAAATGATATAAATACATATATATTCATGGAATTATCAAAAACAAATAAAATCTTTTCTAACGACACTAAAAAAAAACAATCTTACCCATCATTCCTGTCTTAATCCAACTTAGTTTTGCTCTTGTTGTTTGTTAATGATTTTGTTTGCTTCTTGAGACAAAGTCTCTCACTGGCCTGGAAGTTGCCATGTAGGCTAGGTTAGCTGGTCATAGGTTCTTCCTGCTTCCAAGGCAAGTCCTTACTGACTGAGCCACCCCCTAGCCCCAGATACATGATTTTACACATCACAGAAAGCAGCAACTTCTTAGTTTCGGCGTACTATCAAACTGTCTAGAGAAAGGAATCAATGTTTCTTTCGCATGGCTGATTTGTTACTGTTTTGTTTTTGTTTGTTTGAGACACAGTCTCACTATACAGTGGTGGCTGAATTGGAAAACATGATTCCCCTATCTCAGCCCCCCAAGTGGTGACGTTATAGGCACACACCACCACCCCTGGTTTACATCTGACTTATTTTTTATAATATTGATAAAATCACATTGTTGGAGATTTATATTAATTAATGAAAATGAGAGCCATCGAAGGGAAATATTATTTAAACGAAGAGATTCAAAGTTCTGACAAAACTTGAAGCCACTAGCTTACTCCAGATGTCAAGAGCCATATGGAAGTGTCTAGAAGTCCTGGCTACCAGGAGAGGAGCTGCCTGTGAGAGCAAGTTCTCGCTGAGAGCTCAGAACAGCAGTGCAAATCCAAAGCCACTGACAGTGCTAGGAACAGGAAGGAACCATCCTTCCATGGAGGGGTCAGAGGTTTCTTGATTGTCTTTTGTTGTTGTTGTTGTTTTTCCTATTAAACTAATGAATAACAATGGGATTCAGATTGTATCCTGGCTTTCTGTACACAGTGCATAGTTCGATTATGCAGTTCCTAGAGACAGTATAGATTTCCATCATGGCCAGTTTCTATTGCTGATCAAGTCAAACAGCCTAACTCTCTACATTAAGTTCTTTCTCTTAATAATAACAAGTTAACACTTAAAATTTTTACATTTAACTTGCAGAAGTTGGTTCTCTCCTACCACGTGGGTTCCAGGAATTGAACTCAGGTCCTCAGGCTTGGCAGCAGGCACACTTAGCCATTTAGCCATTGTCTGGCCCCATAGCAACATCTGTTTAAGTGAGTTCAGGGCACTTTCCAAGTAGATGCTTATCACAGAACATCTAAGTGGGTTTTCTAAGACCACATATACCGGTCTCTCTGAGTCCAGTGGAGAGCTCTCTGTTTTGTATCTTTATGTTTTATCTCTGGAACTCTAGCTTTGATAGACAGAAGAGGGGCTAGGTCAAGGGGCCCTCTTCCATTCAGATCACATTCAGTCTTATAAAACATGAATTTGTACCCTATCGCATTTACCACGGTAAATAGTGAGAAGTTAAGAAGGCACTTGTCTAGTGTGTGGATTATCTCAACTTGCCTTTGCCTCTTTTGCCACCAGCGTGCTCCCTCCTACCCCCACCTCCACCCTGGTGTGTAAGCTAGAAAAGAGTTATAAAAATCAAATGAGTTGATAATAAGAGACTTGCTTAGGGAAAGGGGTATTAAATGAAGAATTGTAGTTTTTAAAATTACTACACAAGGTATTGTGTTGTGTACCACTATGACATTTTTAAATAGGGTGCGTCCTAGTCATCTTCCTTTCCCGTCATCCCCCCCCCCCCATATTCCTGTAGCCTCACCCTGAGACACTTTTCTTTTGATTCCTCATGTATCACTTGCCCACACATCCTTCCTTATCACTTACTATTACCCTCTCTTGGTCTGCTTTACAGGCTAGGCTCTTATGGAGACTACCCGGAAGTCTCCCTATCCTGCCATAGAGACCCTTCCCACATCCATGCTTACTGTGGCTCTGTTCACCAGGGAATTAGCAAGGGAATGGAACCAGATGTCCATCAAGAGGTAAACAGACAATTTATCATGAGAGGTGGTACCTATGTATAGTATTTATTCAGCTGTAAAAAAAAAAAAAAAAAAAAGAGAGAGAGAGAGAATCTGCAGGGAAGTGGATGGATGTATAGTTTTAATGTACTCATTGTTACTTATCTACTCTAGGTTCTGCAGTAAAATCCCATATACTGAGTAGCTCACAAACACAGCAAATCTATTTTCTCATAGTCTGGGAAGCTAAGAAATAAGAAGAACATGCTGTCCAGTTTGGTTTCTCACAAGCCTTCTTCTGGTTTCCTGTCTCCTTACTTCTTCACATGCAGGATGAGGAAAGGTGGGAAAGGCACTTGCATTTCTTCCTGTACAGATATGACCCGCTGGCTCTACCAGAACTCCACTTTTGTGAAGGCTGTATGTCTAATAGAGTTACATAGGGGCAAAGGGCTTCCTGAAAATTTGGGGGATCTTCTTGTATGTGTGTGAGAATGCCTTTTTATTTTTATTTTTTCTGAAACGTGGTCTCATCGCAGTTGACCAGGCTGCACCAGAACTTCCACTCTAGCCAGACAGCTCTTGAGCCTCCTTACAGTCTGTCTCAGCCTCCCGAGTAGATGGAGTTATACATGGACTGTTTTTTTTTTTTTCTTCTCCTCTCTCTCTAACAGTCTAAATCCATATTCTGACTTGGAGAATAGATTTTGTGTTTTGTTTTTCTGTGGGGATGTGTGTTTGCTTGTGTAGATGTGTTTAAACCAATACACTTAAGTTTTCTAAATGTTTTCCTCCGATTTGATTCAAAACTCTATTTTTCTCCCCAAAGGAGAATTACTGAACTTATCCATTTTGTTAAAAGTCACAATTTTCAGGGATAATGGGTGATCCATTTGATACTAATTTGTCATTCTGTATTGTATTCCTATCAGGAAGCTGCTATACAACAATGCATTTGGAATTTGTATGCATTGTAAGGGTTTTTTTTTCCATTTTATTTTGTTTGTTTAGTTGTTTAAAGCCAGCATTCAACAAAAACAAACTGGCTTTGTTTTTTTCTCCTGGATCATTTTTCTCTGTTTTCTTTTCAGTACGGAAAGTTTCAAACATAAAAGCGACGGAAGGGGCTGGAAAGATTCACTGCCATGTTCTTCCATCCAGCTTTAGCAATTACTAACACATGGCTAGCTTGATGTATTCATATGTTCTTGGTTTCATTGTTTTTTTTCTGCTTTGTGTTTCCTGAGAATACTTTTTTTTTTTTTTTTGCTGTTTTATTTATTTTTCTCTATTTATTTATTTTATGACTATGAGTGTATGGTCTGCAAGGATGTATGTTTTTCATATGCAGGCCTGATGCCTGTGGAGGTCAGAAGAGGGCATCATATGCCCTAACCTAGAGTTAGGGATGGATGGTTATGAGCCACTATCTGGGCTCTAGAAACCAAACTTGGATCCTCTGAGAACGGCAAATGCCCCTAATCATCTCGCAGCCCTTCACCAGTGTGTGTGTGTGTGTGTGTGTGTGTGTGTGTGTGTGTGTGTGTGTCCAATACTAGACATTGTTTTCAGTTACTAAATTTATTTTTTGGAGCTCCTGGTTTTTCCAGCTTTTTCTTTTTGTGTAAATTGTTCATGTGCTTCATGCTGAATAGATATCTGAGTATTCATATGCTTGTCAGCAACAAAACAGTTTTAACTTTTGATCCAAATGGATGTGAACAGGTTAAACCAGTTTGGCTGACACAGGAAATGAGACTAAAAATAGTTCAAGCTTCAAGTTCAGTGAAGGTTGAATTAACTATTTTGCATTTTTTTTTTCTTTCTGTCCTTACCTTGTATAGGTAAGAGTCAAAATAGCACTGATTGTGGGAGCGCAGTCAGCTTCCTTAATTTTACTAAACTCTAACTTTCTGGTTCTTTCAAGGGTCATGTGCGGAGATGTTGAAAATATATTGGATATTAGATGTCAGCAGGCCATTTCTTTTTCATTTCTGTGCTTTGCTTTTTTTTTTTTTTGAGACAGACTCTTACTGTGTAGCTCAGGTTGGTCTTAAAAGCTGCCTTACTCTTTCTGCCTTATATACCTCAGCTCTGGGATTCCAGGTCCATGTGCCATCACACTGCTGCCTGAATCTGAGGTATGCTCAGAAGAATGGATTTCAGTTCTGGTACTGTAAACCTAGTCAAAAAACCCGTGGCTGAGGACGTCTTAGACACTAGGGGGAACATAACAGTTGTTAAGCTAAAGAGAGGTGACAGTAATGCTACACCTATCTTAACCCAGAGAAGCTTCCACTTGCCATGAACTGTGGCGAATGCAGACTTGTGACTGCTCAAGGTGCAGAGAATAAATTCGAGAGGAGTGGTGAGCACTAAACAAGACATCTATACCACCTACACCACCCAACTAAGGCTCAGGAAACTTTGAGGAAAAGGGAGAACAAATATAAGTAAGTGCCAGAAGATAGGCAGAAAGATCTCACAGAAGTTATGGTTGCCTGCTTTGAGCCCGCACGAGCCTGGGTTTGACATCAGCCATGAATGGATTGGGGGAGGGGCACATGGGAACAAAATGTCACTGACCTGAAACAGTCACTGTGTGGTATTTGTGCATGTGCGTGCTTACATGTGTACATGTCCATTTTTCTCGAGGTTAGGGTATTGTTTCAAGCTGAAGATTAACAGTTAAAAAAAAAACCAAGTTCATTGTATGATCATTTACAATAAATGGGGCAGGGTGTGTGTCTTTCCTCAAGAGACAAGGCTAGAACCAGAAACCTGTCAGTTCTGACTGGCCTGCCTACCTCCAGCTGTCCCTCAGAGGAGTGGAGACTTGGGATCCCTTCAGTAATCCAATTTTTCACCATGGGCTAGTGTTGCCACTTCCTACACCCTCAGAGCCTCCTTCATCTGATGTTTTGCTTTCTTTCGGAGGGTATTTATTTCCTGATAGCCCTGGATTTCTCTCAAAAAGCAAGTCATTTATGTGGGAAAAGTGCCCTGAGCTGGCTTAGGTGTCCTGGGTGAAGAAGGGAAGGACTTGCATTCCCTCTTCTGGTGGGAACAGCCTGACCAATGAGTCCTAAGATTCTAGCCTCCTTCCGTGGACTGCCATGATGCTGTGCTCACCGCTGAATCCCCCCCGACCAAAATACCTAACGGAAATAACTTAGGGAGAAAAGACGTACCTTGGCTCACAGTTTTGGGGGTTCAGTCCTGGTCGCTCGGCCTCACACACTACAGAGGGCATCCCCGAGGCACCAATGTGTGGCAGAGGCTGCTTTTCACTTCTTGGCAGACAAAAGGCAGAGACAAGTATGGAAACATAGAGGGGTCAGAGTGAAACGCAGCTCCAAAGGACACGCCTTCAATGACCTACTCCCTCTAACCAGGCCTCAACTGCTACCTTTGATCACCTCCATCAGAGATGAGTTCATCTGTAAGTCACTGCCTTCAAGATATAATTGTCTCAGGAGAAGCCAAGCAGACACACCCAGGGGTGTGTTTCACTAATCTCTCCGGTGTTCCTTAATCCGGGCAATTTGAGAATCCAAATTCATTATCATATCATCACTCAGAAATCCACTTTTCTGGAAGTTAGTCTGAGAAGTTAGATTGTAAGGACAGGCTGTTTGTGCTGTTGCCAATAAATGAGGAGCATTGGTGGGGGAGGGGTGGCACAGTAATGACAAAAGTGTAGGGACACTGTAAACAGTGGAGCCAAAAACGCATATGCCAGCTGTAATTTTCACATGTGAATGGTCATTGTGTGTCAACGGTGTGAGGTGTTTTAAGAGATACAATACGTGATCCTCTAAAAAAATTTGGTTTTAGGGGGCTGAGGAGATGGCTCAGTAGTTAAGGGTGCTTGCTGGTCTCGCAGGGGACCTCGGATCAGTTCCCAGCACCTAGACGGAGGATCACAGCCACCTGTAACTTCAGTTCCAGGAAATGCAATGCCCTCTTTGGCCTCTGTGGACTCCTGCATGTCTGTGCTATACATAAACTACATACGTCTACAAATACATATGTTCACATATGTCTACACAAATAACACACATTTAAAAAGCCAGGCATGGTTGTGCATCCCTGTAGTCACAGCACGGAGGAGGCAGAGGCAGGTGGATCTCTGTGAATTCAGGGCTAGCCTGGTCTACAAAGCAAGTCCAAGACGGCCAAAGCTACACAGAGAAATCTGTCTCAAAAACAAAAACAAACAAACAAACAAAAACAAAAAAAGAAAAGAAAAACCAAAAAAACCAAACCAAATAAATAAAATAAAATTTAAAAAATTTAAATTACATTTTAAAAATTGTGTGTGTATGCCCACATGCCACAGTATAGGTGTGGAGATCGAAGGACAATTTGTAAGAGTTATTTCTCTCTTTCTACCATGTATATCCTGGGGATTAAACTTATGTAGTTTTAGGTTTGGTGGGAGGACCTGGCCCCACTGAATCGTCATGCACTCTTGTTCTTAGGAGACTTAAAAGTCTAGCTGAGGAGTGGAATACTAAAGGCAAGAAGTGGACATGGAATCGGGAAGAGTTTTTACTTGTTTATGCTTCACAATGTTTTTGTAAGTGAACACAGAGATGAAAGGGACCCAGCCTGAGGAGGCCAATGCTTCTGATTCCACCAAGCAGCATCTTTTCCAGTTTTATTGTGAAAGTGCTCACACTTTCTTTGTTAGAAAAACATTTGTAAATCATGTTAAGTGTTGTTAGATCCCAGCTGTGGCAGAAGTCTCTCTAGCTTTCTCTCTGTGTTCCTGAAGGAGCGCTCACACTTGGGCACAGGTAGAGTGAGTGAGTTGCCATAAATTGTTTTTAATGGGAAAGTAAGCAAAAACAAAGGGCTGGACTTGTAAGTCTTAGTCTGGGGTTTCCTGCCCTCAGCCAGCCCTTAGGTGGTCTGTGGCGGTCCCCTTCCTGACTAGGCAGGTGCAGGCCATCTTTACCCACAACTCAGAGGACTACAATAAGAAGAATTCATTGCAAGAAAATGTATAAAAGTGTATCTATGCATAAAATTGTAAGTTTACTAGGGGAAAGAACAACAGAACCTTCGGAGCCTGCCAGTACACATTTTGTTGTCTGTCTGTCTATCTATCTATCTAGCCATCTGTCTATCTACTTACCTTCCTTCTTTCTCTTTCATTTATTTTCTTTTTACACAGGATCGCTCTACATAGCACGGGCTATCACCATGTAGACCAGGCTGGCTTCAAACTCCCAGATATCTGTTTGCCTCTGCTTCCCAAATGCTGGGATTAAAGGCCTGAGTCACCACACACAGCCCTGTGTTCTTAACCAAACTCTTACCCTAGAAAAGGGGCAAAACAAACAAACAAACAAACAAATAAATAAAAGAGGCTGGTGGGCTGATTTGACTCAAAATAGTTGTTTTTATAATCTAACTAAGGTAAAACCCACAGCTACCATCTTAAATGGAATGAGATAGTTATTCTGGAGCCATTTTGAGTGACCATGGCCCAAGAACACAGATTTAGGTTACCTCAAATTCCATGTTCTAACATGGACGCAGTTTCACAGGGCTTTTTAGTTTAACAGAACAAAAATAAGTCATAAACCAAGACACCTTTAAAATATATCAGTTGGTACATTGGGACTCTGGTACACTGGTATACTGAAGAGGCAGTGCAGCCCAGGATGCATTCTGATGACATTCTAAGCTCTTCTGCTAAGGAAGTAGCTTCTAAGAGGTTTTTATTTGTTATGACGAGGTGTTGGAGTTCAGATACAGAGTAGGGCAAGGCCTGGCTGTTACAGAAGGCTAGACCTAGCCCAAGATAAAGCAATGAGCCTCTGAACCTACAAAATTCCACTCTCTCCAGAATTCTGAAATTCTAATCTGTCCATCAGTTTCTGCAGACACCGACTCTTTTCAGCTTTTGTTCACAGCCTTCTTTTTAGGGAGTTTTGACCTCGATTCTAAACATATGTCTGTACCCTAGATTATTCCTCATTGGTTGAGTTCTTCAGTGATGAACAATCTTCGAAACTTTATCCTCTGTCCCCACTCCCATCTTATTGACGCAAGCACAAAGCCATATCTAATGTATATCTTGGGGCTCAAGATTTCCTCCCCTTCTGATACTTGGGTTCAATCTCATAGCAGAGTGCCTGTAACTGTTCAGCCCTAGGAAGAACTGAGAGCAGAGACAGGCAAATGCCAGCTACTGGCTAGGAAAGGTGATGGCCTAGCGCCTGCTGCTTCTCTTTGATTCTCCATGAGCTCTAACTGCACCCCATACTGAAACAGACCGCCACGATTTACTTCTTACACTATGTAGCTGAGGATGACCTTGAACCCCTGATCCTTCTGTGGAGGTTACAGGTATGTGCCACCATACCTAGTTTACTCAGTATTGGATGGAGACTGGACTCATGGCATTTGCACACTGGGCAAGCACTCTGCCAACTGAGCTACCTCCCCACCCTACCTAACAGGTTGTCAGAGAAGGTCATCCGACCTCCACATGGGCTTGCCATCTCGACCCCACATCAGGTCTTCATCTGATTACTCTCCTTTGAGATTGCCATCTTGCTTACAATGACTGTGGTCTTAAGGCAACCAAGTGAGTGATATCTCTGGGGTCAGCGACACCCTTCATCTGGAAGCCAGGTGTGCTTTACCTGGTCAAAGAATGCTGCTTGTAGATTTATAGAAAAAATCCTCAGTTCCCTCAAGGCCTGCACAAAGGACTTTGCCAAGGGATGCTGGCTGAGCACCATCTCAGAGAAGCTGGAACACCCAGAAGCCTCCAGTGAGGAACCCAGGAGAATGGTCTGGATCTGGGTGACCTCGTGGTGGTTGTGCTCAGTAGGTACTGTCAGAGACATACAGAACTGTGGGCCTGCCTCTGCCGGGATTTTTCTGGGCATTACCGGAGACCGTGGACTGGAGGCCTGTGCCCCTGGAAGACTGAGAAGAAGCAGATGCACCATGCTGGTCTAGGCTCTTATACCACTTGGATGGATGTCTAGGTTCCAGATTCACCCCTTCTGTCTGGTCACGCCAGTCACACCTTCCGGTGTGAAGTTGAATTTGAACTTGTTCAACCTTCATTTCTACCTCTCAGAGTCCTCAGAATTTTTGAGGGTGTTTGAGTTAATCTACCAGAGGTGCCTGCAAATGACCCTGCAGACATTTTGATCAGTTATACCTGAGGGAAGCAATTCATGTGACCTAGTCCATTTCATCCCTACCACAGCTCAAGAGGTAGGCTCTATCATGATGGTCTGTGATTTGGACACTGAGAACAGGGCAGAGATCCACTGAAGTCACCGTCGGTCAGTCACAGATTCTAGATTTGAACTTATACCTTCGTTCTTGCGGTTGAGTCCTTAAACACAAGGTCTTAAGTAATAGCTATAATCAGACACTTAGTTATAAATCTTCTGTTTCTTGACTGCTTTAAATTTAATAAAAATTACCTGCAGCATATACTCCTGTGGATCTATCAGGTAACCTTATTTTTATTAAGGTTTATTTATTTTTATGTGTGTGACTGTTTTGCCTGCAAGTCTGTGTAGCACATATGTGCCTGGTGCCTGTGGAGCTCAGAAAAGGTGTCAGATTCTCGGAACTGGAGTTACAGATGGTTGTGAGACACCATGTGGGTGCTGGGAATTGAACTCAGATCTCCCAGAAAAGCAGCTGGTGATCTTAACCACTGAGCCATCTCTCTACCCCTTTATTTATTGACATATGGTCTTGCTATGATGACTAAACTGCTCTTGCATGCTTAGTCTTGATCCCTGATAATAATTTTCTCCCTTTTTCTTATTTTCTTCTCTTGTTTTCTTCCTTTCTTAACTCCTTTTTTTCCCCTTGCTTTCCTCCATTCCTTTCTCTTTTCATCTCTTTCTCCCTCTTTTGTTTTATACAGGGTCTCCATATTTAGCTCCATATTTAGTCTCAAGCTCATGACCCTCCTGCTTCAGCCTTCCAGATCTGAGATGGCAGATGTGTGTCACCACATGCAGCTGCCGTGGATTTGGATGTGCTTCTCCTCCCAGCCCAGGTTCTGAAGACCAGACCGCTTCTGCACCTGTGTCCCCTTTGACCCCCTCTGACTAGTTAAGTCTACCAGGAACCCAGCTGCTCTATCGGGGAATACTTGCTTAAATAATCAAACAAATGCTTAAAAATTCAGAAGAAGTAATACTCTCTGTGCGCTGGATTTATTAAACCTCAGAGAAACGGCTTGGAGCCATGGCCTTAATCTTTGGAAGAAGTGAAAGAATTCAGACCTTACAGAACAAGGAGGAAGCCACCCCAAACTTAACACACTGAAGGCTTCCTGGGATGGCAGGGAATTTAACACCTGCCTGTCCATTTCTTCTTATACTTTGGCTTGTGAAGGATTTTTGCATTGACTAACCAAAAGAATGGGCAGTGTGAAAGAAAAAGATGCTCCCGTGGGTGCAGGAAGAGGTGATAGTGGTGGGAAAACTCAGCAGCTCCCAGAGGGCATTATCTATGTAAGACACAATCCTGAAGGCTTCTTCCAGAACAGCTGTACCTCATATATGGCAGACACAATTTCTGTGGCTTCCCTTCTTACTGCAGACCATGGCAGAATTCTGGTGACCCAGTAATGAGGACAACCTGGACACTGCCATGTTAGAGCTCTAGTACTTGACTGCACTTAATTGGACTGGCCAACTTTCTTTCCTTCTTCTTTCCTTCCTTCCTTCCTTCCTTCCTTCCTTCCTTCCTTCCTTCCTTCCTTCCTTCCTTCCTTCCTTCCTTCCTTCCTT